>NW_017306857.1:740623-824116 GCF_000935625.1 Nanorana parkeri | reverse complement strand
CGGGCCCCGCCTCCTCCATTCCGAACACCGCCCTCACCTGCCGCAGCGGCTGGCTGTCACTGACAGAGCTCCGCAGCGGCTATGAGGGGAAATGCGCCGTGGCCGCTGCTGAGCTGTGTCTGTGACAGCCAGCACCCCCACATGCCATAGCGACCCAGACGGCCCTGGCCGGGCCCCCCTGTGCCCGGCCCCATAGCGGCCGCCTGGGTCGCTATAGCAATTGTTACGCCGATGCTTCCTGTCCTAGGGTGACATCACTGTTCCTTCATAGATACAGTGGAATGAGTGAGGGTTGTCACCCTATGAAAGGAAGTGTTTTATTGGTAGGTTCACAAGGTGAAAATAAAGGAAACAAAATTCTGAGCAAAGAAAATTAATGAAGTCACCATATATAAAGACTGATACGCTGTAATATATTAATTTTTTACTTGGGTTTAGGTCCGCTTTAACTAATAAAATAGAAGATGATAAAACAGAGAGTAGCAAAGTTCAAAAAATAAAATACCACAAAAACGGATGTTATTAAATTGACTTTATAAAGCCAAACATCCATTTCTGCACAATGACCTACATATGCAGTTTACTTTTGAAAAACAATACCTGCAGTTCTGTCTGCAATGGCGTTTATTTATACAGCGATCGGGCATTTTTGAAATGACAAGTATTTTGCACTCGCCAAGAAAAATACAAACCACTTCTCTGGCATTCACTTTTGGCACAAGCCCAACTTCTCCTTACAGGCCCTCTCAGCAAGTTAACCAGCTACGGTTGCACACTCCTGGCAGAGATGGAGTTAAATCGGATAGACGGCGGGATGAGATATGGAAAGTGTCCGCTTGGCAGGTCTCCCCGTCTCCTCACCCCGGGGCCACTTGCAGAATAAGACACAGACGTGACACCAATTCTAACCAGGCCTTATTATTGTATTTTTTTTCAGTGTTATTGTTCTTGGCTATTTCTTGGGTACGTTTCTGATTTGAAATGGAATCCAGAGGTCTGTTGCCCAATCTTACCTCCCGCATTCACATTTTCTCTGCGCCTTCCTGGCATTCTCTGAAGGAACAAAAGAGCTGACTGTTTGTATACCCATTTATCTGTCTCCCCTCCTATCGGTGTATAGGACAGTGTCCGCTGGACATCTGGGCCACTTTTACTGAACAGTTATTAGACATCACTTACTACATGATTTAATCCATTACAAATACCTTGTGGCTGAGCCAAAAGAGAAATGCTCTTAATTTGTCTCTTTTATAAGCAGAATAATTGCAGTGTCTTTATATATTAATTGGCTCCCTTTTGATTAGCCCTGACTTAAAAGCACATCGCACAATGCTAGGGTGGGAGAGCAGTAAAGGAGAAGCACTACTTTTTGTTGGTGGTTCAGTAGGTCATTCGTGCCACCAGCTCCTTCAGTTCAGGAGGCCTCAGATCACACCTTCCAAGTTTACTAATTGGCAACTGCTTCAGCAGCTGCAGATAGAGTGAGGAGATGACCCCATTTCCTCATTGTAAAAGGAGCTTTCTTGGGCCAGACCCGTTCCTTTTGTGTGAGTGCCATGATATGAGGTTTCTCAGCCGGGGGGGGAGGTGGTGAGGTGGGATCATGGGACGGATCTTATCCACTTATACACAATTGTAAACAATAGCAGGGGGTGACTAAGGATCTTACCTCACTGAATCACTAATGCAAATAATAAGGGGCAAAATTTTACCAAAATAAGAAACTAATGCTTTCACCCACTTTTACTATCCTGTTTTAGTGCTGCTTTACTCTGCCGCTAGCGTTGCTCTATGCTGTGCCCCACCTACACCCCCAGTGTACTTCCCTTGTATCATGCCTTACTATTGTCTTCAGGATCCTCCTGTATAGTGCCCCACCTCTGCTTCCAACATCCTTCTGATCTTTGCCTTACTTCTGTCTCCAGTACCTATCCCTCAAATCTTTCCTCATTGCTGTCTCCAGCTTCGCCCTGTATAGTGCCTCTAACTGTGCCTTATCTTAGCTTCCAGTGTCCCCATGTAGCATACCTTACCTCTCCCTCTAGTGTCCCCATGAACCATGCCACATCTCTACCTCCAGCTTTTCTCTGTCTGTTGCTGTCCTCCACCTTCAAGATCCCCTCTGTACTGTGCTTGACCTGTTTACTGATCTTTTTCACCTCTTTTCCACATTCCTGTGGACTGTTTTGCAGGGTCAGAGGTTTTCTCAGCCACTCTTGTGATCCAGGCACCTTTGCAAAACAGCAGGTCACCATTCACCACACCAGCATCAGCAGCTCAGCTTGGTAAAAACCACAAAATGCACCTCCAGCCTGCTGAGTGGGCAATGAAGAACAGCAGCACAGGGATAAGTCATCCCTCTGTTCTCTCCTCCTGACAGCATGTTCATCACTACCAGCACTGTAGAATGATCTGATTGACTCCTAGTGTTACCCTTTCCTCTCCCAATGTTTGTCCAGTAAAAATACCTTTCATGGCAATACTCACCCTATCCCCAGAGCTGTCGTCTACAGACTCATTGATCTGCAATCCAGCTTCTGGATTGAATGTTTAACCCACTTCCTGATAGCGTAAATTTTGAAGTCACCCTGGACCAAGTGGAGAATCCATGCAAATGAACTCCAGGAAAACCGAATTTAATAATGAATATGCACAATACACATTTCCTCCTACCAGATAACAAATGAACCATCACACACACAGCTCAATTCCATCTAACAGCCATCCTTCCCATATCAAAAACTTTAGGCTTACCTTCAGACCCGGAGTACTGATTTGCAAGATGTAATGTTTTGTTGTGTTGGAACTGCAGTGGTACAAAATAAAGAAGGATCAACTAAATGTAATTTATCACTATATCTTTTTTTTTAATGGGCCAGCAGGGGTGACAAGTGGTAGGCTAATTAATTAGCCGGATTTGTTGGAGGAGCCCCACACATTTAAACTGCTCCATCTCCCACTCTCACCTGTCGTCTCGTGGGCGTCATCCCACCCGCCTCACCCCCTTTTTCAGTTACCTTTTATGCTTTTGTATGCCCCCCTTATTTTGCATACTGACCATTAGAAATGTGCGATTCGTTTCGTTCCGAATCGAAATTCGGACGAATTTTCGGAAATTCGGACATTCGGATGTATCCGAATTCCGAATTACAGATATAACAAATGCAAACGAATCCGAATTTCCGTTTCCGAAATTCGGTAGCGGTAGTTCGTTCGACCGTTCGTTTCCGTTTCTTATTCGTTTCATTCGTTGGAGTAAAAGGAGAAAAACATTTTCCCCCTCAAATGCCACTTTGCTGCAAACGAACGAACGGATGAACGAAACGAATAAGAAACGAAAGCGAAACGAACGGTCGAACGAACTACCGCTAACGAATTTCGTCCGAATCAGAATTCCGAATCCGAATTGACTTTCACACCCGAATCCCGAAAAACGAAATAACACAAATCCGAATTTAAAACGAAACGAAACTAAACGAATTTTTTGGCAGTGCACATGTCTACTGACCATAGTGACCAAGGCACACCTCAGGTCATTGTAGGCAGGTCCATCATCTCGATTCCTGGGTACGTATCAGTGGGGCTTTGACCACAAGTATGCTTTAATACAATACACAAATGAAGACCCTAAAGAGTAGATTATTAGATTGAATTCACGTATGATGAATAGCGTTTGTTTTCACCCTATCTATTTTGAGTTGAAATAAAGATAGAAACAGCGGAAAAAATTGAAATAAAATGGCTCATTATATGTTCTGCATGGTATAAATCAAATTCAGTCAAATGACCTATATAAAACAAAGTCTTGTTCAGATATAAGGATGGTTGTCCAAGGATAAGGATGGGAAAGTCCTGTCCATTTTCCAAATCTGTGTGAGGTCCAAGTCGTGTACAAATAGGCCACTGTATTCTCATCCTAGGTGAAAGGGTTAAGCCCCATTTTATTCCTTCCCTAAAGCCTGAATCACTTCAAGCTGTGGAATTATACAACCCAGGCCCTGTATCTTCTTGAACATATTACTGTGCAGGGACGCCACAGGAGGGAAATATGTGTGTGAGAACAGATAATAGGTGTAAAGTGATACCCTGCTGCCATGCGCATTGAAGGGTTACATGGAGTGTGTTCATGAGGGGAAGTGTACAGCCTCTTCAATTGAAACGCACCCATAGCTCTGCAAGAAAGACAAACCAGGAAGGGTGCGTAACATAGAAACAACACTTTGCTTGTTTTTTAGACCTCTAGCAAGGCACGATCTGCGTATTGTTGACATATACCTATTGTTCATCTGCACAGATTACTCTTAAGGTATATAAAAAAAAAATTAAAACCCCTAATAGCAGCTGCTTCTCCTTTACATATCTTGAGGGACTTATTTTGTAATGCAGGCTTTCTCTTGTTCAATTTTCACCTGTTGAGCCTGCCAGTAAGGGGCTTCCTGCACAAGAGTGACAACAATCCCTTGCTGTGTGGCTATACAGGATCAGTGATGTCACCCCAGGAAACCTGGTCCCGCTGGGACTACATGCCGATGTGAAGGGTTACAGCACACCTACAGCATACCACATTCAATCAGATTGCCTATGGGATTTACTCATTTATAACTTTTTCATAATAAACTTTATTGACAAAACACTCTCTTTACATCAGAGACATCTGTGCAAGCTGGCATATGGACTTAGAAGCTATAAGCTAGAGCAATCAAGATGTGCAGGGCACTGTAAAAAAATATTTGTAAGCTTAAAAAAGGAACTTGGCAAAAATACAAGAGGTTCACTCTTACCTTATGCTTTATTATTGGATGCTTAAAAAAAAAAAAGGTATAGTGATACATTAGTGAGCAACTCAAAGCTGAACTATCAAGAAGGAATAGCTTAAAGACAGGGAATGTATTGTAGTTTCTGTGACCCATTCCTTGTTCCTCCACCTAGCAGTTTTAATTAGAACCACTTTTAGGACCCATTGCTGATACTTGTGGCTCCATCACCACTTGGCATCAACCTCAGAAGATACCCAACATACATGGAGAATTGGGAACCAACCAGCCTGGCAATGCTAATGTATTATTAGAGGTACAGACTATGAGGTAATGAACAATACACAGGTGTGTCCACTTTTGGATTGCTCTGCACTTTCTGAAGTATCTAGTAGTTGATGATCCATGCAAGCTCATGTTCATTAAATAATTTTGTTGTTGTAGGCTGAAGTAGGGGGAAAACACTTGTGGCAATACATGGCAAATAGGAAAATCATGGCAATGCATATGAAACAAACAGACAACTGTTACAACATGTAGCAAACAGATGGGCAATTGTGACAATAATAGGGCAACAAATGGGCAAAAGTGAAATTACATCAAATTCAGGAACATTAATAGCCTAGTCTGCCACCCCCACCCCTCTCTGGCCACAACACAGCCTCCCTCTGATCAAATATTAAAATCACACATTTGGGGAATAAAGTAAATGGCAAAATCATAACAGAATACATATTTTATGTGTCCGACTGCAGTAAGTTGAATTCTTATTGGTTGTTAAAGGTTAGTGCACTTTTAATATCATTGCTCTTTATTTTGGGCTCATTCAACCAGTTCTAGGAATACAGAGCAGAGCTTCCTGTTTTGCTGATGCCATAGCTTTTTTTTGTTCTGTAGGTATTCATTTTAGAAGGATGTAGTATACAGTGATAGGAAAGTTTAGTTAACCTCTCTTGTACATTGAGTTGTTTTATTTAATTATTATTAAATTTTTTGAGGTAGCATTCTGCCACTTTTATGGAAGGAAATAATATTTGATTTTAAAGTTAATTAATTAGGAGCATGACAACAAAGAGGAAAAGAGAACTGGCTGTTACCTGAACTGCAGAAATTCTTGTGATCTTTTTGTCAGTGTACTCAAAGTGTGCACATTGTTTTCTGCATAAGTGAAAATGTTAAAGGGAAACCATAACGGTTTGGGGGCAATTTCTCTTTTTTTTAACATTAGGGTTTTTTAAACTATTGTTTTTTGGGCTCATTTATAAATATTCCGTCCAGTATAGCTGGGCCATTTGCACAGCATTCTCACCACTAGGCGGATTTGAGGAGCAAAGGAATTCTCTATGCTCCTCAGCTCCATCTAGTGGCAGGAATGCTGTGCGGGCAGCATGCATCTAGTAGACTTGTGCGCCGTCAAAAAATTTGTTCCTTTTCGTTCCGTTTCGGAATATCCATTATTTCGTAGTTCGTGTCCGAAAACTCAATTCGGATTCGTACGAAATGCGAATTTTCGTTAGTTTCGGCACATTTTCGTAACTGTACGAACATTCGTTATGATGAAGTAAAAAAGCAAAAATACCTTTGTTAATATTGGAGTCGATGTGGTAGTTGTTTTTTTATCAGAAATATGAATTCCGTTAACGGATTCCGGATCCGAATTTCGTATTTCGTATAAAAAAAACTACCATCAACTCCAATATAAATGTACTTTGCTTTTTAACTTCAATATAACGAATGTTCGTAACGGAATGAAATGCCGTCAACGGAATTTCGTATTTCCTGCCTGTATTGTAATGCAACTCTCAGCAGCAGAAGAGAAAACCTCTGATTTGGTCAACCAAATTGAAATACAAATTCCGTTAACGGATTCCGGATCCGAATTTCGTATTTCGGATTAAAAAAAAAACTACCATCAACTCCAGTATATTAACAAATGTACTTTGCTTTTTAACTTCAACATAACGAATGTTCGTAACGGAACGAAATTCCGTATTTCCTGCCTGTATTGTAATGCAACTCTTAGCAGCAGAAGAGAAAACCTCTGATTGGTCAACCAAACTAAATACGAATTCTGTTAACGGATTCCGGATCCGAATTTCGTATTTCGGAAAAAAAAAACTACCATCAACTCCAGTATATTAACAAATGTACTTTGCTTTTTAACTTCAATATAACGAATGTTCGTAACGGAATGAAATTCGGTCAACGGAATTTCGTATTTCCTGCCTGTATTGTAATGCAACTCTCAGCAGCAGAAGAGAAAACCTCTGATTCGTCAACCAAAACGAAATACGAATTCCGTTAACGGATTCCGGATCCGAATTTCGTATTTCGGATAAAAGAAAACTACCATCAACTCCAATATAAATGTACTTTGCTTTTTAACTTCAATATAACGAATGTTCGTAACGGAACGAAATTCCATCAACGGAATTTCGTATTTCCTGCCTGTGTATTGTAATGCAACCTTCAGCAGCAGCGGATCCGTATTTCGGATAAAAAAAAAATCTTGTCATGTTGTTCAACCTCATTTACAGGGGTAATATTAGTTCCCGTTTCAAAGAAATTCGGATCCGAAATTCGTTAACGGAATTTCGTATTTCGGATATAATTCGGAAACTGCAATTCGGATTTCGGATGCTTCCGAATTTACGAATTTCAGGAAAATTCGTACGAATTTCGATTCGTAACCAAACGAATCGCACATGTGTAGCATCTAGCCATGGGCAGAAGATTCATACATAGCCCTTATAGGTTATCTAACAAGACAGCACTGCAGTAGCTGCCTGTCTTCAGGCATATTTCGTCTGACCACAAACCTAAGATGTAGCCAATTGCTAGGGAATTAATCAGTGTATTGAGTCGTTCACTTGTGTGTGTAAATTTCATCTTGAGCTATTGAGGTCTGTAAATTGTATATTAATTTAGTCTTACCCTTAAAAAATAACGAAAGAAAATACATGCAAAATCATAAGATAAAATCCCTTTAAGAATGATGTTCAGTGCTTATGCTTCTCCTGTTACACCACTGCTCTATTAATTTGCCCACAAGGACCTTTTGGTAAACAACTGTATGGCCCTTATTCCAGCCAGACAGGATTGGAGCATCTATTGAAAAAGAATATCACACAGCATTTGGCTTCACGGGTGTTTTTTTTCATGTGTTTTTGCTTTTACTTGTGTGTACTTTGATTTGTTTATAACTGTCTATATTTTTATTCTGCACTTTAATATTTTACTTTTGCTTCTATTTTTGTCTCTGGAATCCTAACTTATTGGAAACTGTTTTCTCAGTAAGTCCACAGTCATTTGCCCTATGACCAGGGTAAGCTTAGGGCACTTGGCAAGAAAAGCAGCATATGGGTAGAGCAGGTGACTATTGTCAGTTCTGGCTCCTAGATGGCTGTTTATTCTATAGCCATTCACAGGTTTCTGCCTCTGTGCTGACACCATGAAAAGAAACTGGCTTAACAGACTTTGTTATTGCTTATTAGGTTCAATTACACAACCAGATATACTAAGAGAAGACTTTGGAATTGTTTTTACTTCCTTTACTGTTAGACTCGGCTGAATGCTTCGATACAAGAACTGAGTCCGACAAGGGATAGCCAAAATTACAACATTTAAGAGTTTTCTATGGGGGTGTGACTCACATCAATGTTCATCGTGAACTTAGTATATCGCAAGTGAGTTGCGTCGGTCTGAAAGCAAATAAAATAAAATAAATGAAATATTGTGTACTCTTAGGGATGTGAATATTATAATTAAACAAATGTGGGTGCCGGGAATCAATATCTCGGCTTTAGGTGAAAATTTAACTGTGCAAAAAATTATGAATTCCGGTGATCGCTATCCCGGTTTATAACTGTGCAATACGACAATCAAAAAAAGGTTTTCGATCACCAGCCGGTGTATCGATAATGCTGTGAACATCTATTCAAAGACAGCAATCCAAATATGAATGACCAGATATCATGGACTGGTCGTGTATAAGAAAAGCAAAACCAATTATAAAGTCCCAAACTCCAAATAGTGACAAGTATTTAAATATAGTGCGAACACTAAGTATGAAAATTAAACAATAGAAAGATTATCACATATATAGTGCTGCTCCGTGCACTCTGATCCCTCTCAAAGAAAAGGATTAATTAACCAGAATACCGGCACCGATCTTAGTGAGGAGTCAGTTCAAAGCGGTCAGTTCAAACGTCTCCAACCCAGGGATATAATGTTCATCGTGAGTTCCAAATTAAACGTTTTGTAGAGGTTAGGGCACATTTGAACACTAGATGTGTTATTGTTTTTAGAATCAGTGGAAAATAACATGCTTTTTAAAATGTTAGACATGAGCCCAGGTTTACTTTATCTCCACTCTTGCAGCATGATGTACGCAAGAATTATAGATCCGCTTTTCAGTAACTGTTATATTATCCCATAACAGACTCCTACTTTAACATAGTGGCGAAACTTGCACAATCAAATGATCGGATAGCTAGCTCTGTGGTAGCATAGTAAGGCACGTTTATGGTGATTATTTCCAATGCTGACCCAGGCAAAAAGGGATATACTGGTACATAGGAGTTAAGCATGGAATTAACCACCCCTTCTGTAAAAAAAAGAAATGATTACTATGTTTGTTACTGTATTTTTGATTTCAATTGCTCCTTAAAAGTTTAACTGATGGCCAGTGAAAGCTGTAGCCTAGCAAACCCAAACATTTCAACTCTCTATATTAGATTTAAAGGCTTAGAAGGTATTGAAATGTGCACTCCTATACCTACTGCCCGGTAGGGCTTTGCTGCCTCTAAACCATTTTCAATTTTGCTCACAATCTCCCCCTTTGGCTGTGAATGTAAAGCAAATCAACTTGACCGTACACCTTTTGCTGCTGGTGGGCAAAGCAAAGCATTATGTACTCTAGCCCTTCAACCTATTAATACCTTTGTCCTCTGATTGACACAAGGGGTTTATTTACTAAAGGCAAATAGACTGTTCACTTTGCAAGTTTCCCAAAATATTGAAGAGATAATTAAACTACATGTTTTTGAGATTGCCCATTACCTAAAGCTGTGATTTAATGAGCACCCTGAAGTACAGCTTTAATACTTTACTGTTCTTTGTGCAATATGTCAGCACTAGACTGGCAGAGGGAGAGAAAGACAGGGATCAGGATTTTGAGGAGCTGATGTGCAAAGAGAGGGAGCTGAAGAAAGAAAACTGGAGAAATATGAAATTTATCATCTGAATTTAGGTAGGTATTTCTAGTTAGTTACCATGGGAGGGTGCCTGAGCCCAGTGGGTGTTGGGGGGCCTAACTTGTAATAGTGTTAAAGAATATTACTTATTTTCCAGCAGTCTCCATAAAGCTGTTAATTATATGATCAGGTCTTGTTTTAAGGCTCTCTTGAGACATGCAGTACAGTGGGACAGACACATACTCTAAGTACTGCCTTCTTCTCTTACAGAGCATTTCAGCCTCTAAGCTCTAGGCAGACTTTCACTAATATCAATGCAAATATCAGAGGTCTACCAAGCCTGGCAATATTAGCATCATTGTAAGCCAAGAGGGGAATAGCTGAAAACCTGCTTAAAACTGAACGTAAAATTAATTAATGACTTGGTATTGTAAGCTGCTGCACAGGCTTTTTAAGTAGATCCAAATCAAAAAATTGTACCCTAAGAATAGAGCATGAAGAAATTAGAGGAGGCGTATGGGGTTGGCCGTATTATCTAGGTGATTGGGCTCTGGAAATCCTCAGAGAGAAAAAAACGGTAAACTATATCCGCTACGCAAGCTATATAAGATGAGACTAAAAAACTCCAGGAAATGCGTAAACATGTAAATGCCATGATGGAAATCATAGAACAGCTACGTGCAATTGGAGAGGAAATAAAGATAACCACGTGGTGGCATTACTGCTATGCAGCCTTCCAGAATCATAAAGTGCTCTTATTAATGCTCTAGAAGCCAGACCTTAGCAGGAGCTAACACTAGAATACATAAAAGGAAAATGAATCGATGAATATGACAGAAGGAAAGAAAACATGAGCATTGAAGAAAACGGGAAACCCCTTAAGGTGCATGAGTGTGCAAAGCAAACAAAGAAAGCAGAGCGTGTTATCGCTGTAAAACGACTGGTCACCTAAAAAAAAAACTGTTCAAATTGGAAAGCCGAGCAGCGAAAGTGAGAGGCACCTACAAGGGAAAGAGCTATGGCAGTCACAAAGGACCTGCAGACACATCGTGGAGTGCTACCTTTAAAGTGACTCAGAACAGTATACCACACGCATAGTGTATTGACTCAGGTGAAACGATTCACATGATTAGTGATAAGACCTTCTTCACGGAACTTGATTGGAGTGCAAAGGACAAAGTTTTCCTAGCAAACAGGAAAAGTATTATTGCAGAAGGTAACGGTCAAGGACCCAGATAGTAAAGATAACTTGCTACAAACTTGTGGCAGGGTGAAATCGTAATTTTTGTTAACTTGCTGCACATATTCCTGGCAAGTTGTAGACTTGCAGCACAATTTCTAGTTGACACTTTTTGAATTTGTAGCAAATTTGCTTGGCAAGTCTACAGCAAGATTCCTGCAGGTCTTAGCAAGAGCTCTGCAAGCTCGCTGGTCTGGAGACGTGCAATGCAGACTTACTTTAATTGTGCAACAAAATTGTGAAGCTTGGCAAGTCTGCAATAGTTTAGCAAGTCATTTTCAAACTTGCAGCTCAATTGCTTGCTATCTGGGGATTCTTGAACTGCATCATGTCATCACTGCGTCAGGGGGCAAGCAGAGTATCCTCGTGAAAAATGTACTGTATGTTCCAAATCTAGAAGTAAGCCTTTCTATCAGGGAAAACTCTTGCTAATAACGGTCTCACAGTTCAGTTACGAGGTAATGAATGTAAAATCCGAAACAATAAGCTAATCCTCGCAAAAGGAAAACTAGATGAACACCTATACAGACTCATTACCGCAGACAAACAAGCCAAGACAGCCACTCATAATCCACACAACAAATGTATCCATCTATGGCACAGGCAACTAGGGTACCAAAACCCAGAAGCCATAGGATACATTATAAAGAGAGCTTTATCAGAAGATATAACCGTACTGGCCTGCCATATGCTCATGATATGCAAATGCTGTATGGAAGCAAAAAACACACGTACCAAACTTCCACAAGCCACCCAAAGAAAGACCACGCATCCCTTGGAGCTCATACAAAGTGATGTGTGCAGACCAATGAAAACTCACACATCAGGCGGGAACAGATATCCACTGACTTTCATTGATGATTACCATCAAAAGCCGTTGAAATTGAAAGCACCCCATTTGAAATGTGGCATGGATCGAAGCCTAGCCTAGGGCACAGCAGAGTGTTTGGATGTAAAGCTTACACCTATATTCCAAAGGAGAAGCGATCCAAGTTGGGGAACACAGCCATTGAAGGTATTTTGGTGGGCTATAGTGAACAATGTAAGGGATATAGAATCCTCCACCCAAAGGCTAACAAAGTGACAATAAGTTGCAGCATTTATTTCGATGAGAACCCATCACCAGACACAATGATCCCAGGAATTTGTGAAGTGAATTTGCACAGTGAACCAGCAAAGGAAGCTGAGCAAAGTGAAGCCGCACAGGAGTCAGAACCAGCAGTGGAACTCACAATAGATAAGTCAAATTCCATGTTAAAATCTGTTGAACAACTTGAAATTAGAAGATCCATTCGAGTAACAAAGGGAAAAATACACTAAAAGCTGTCATGTACTGCTAAGGCACAATGAGAAAGAGTCAACCCGAGAACCAAGCATATCAATGTGAAGTATCATCTGCTAAGGGACACTCAAGAGCAAGCTATTATTAACATACAATATTGCTCATCAGGAGAAATGACCGCACTTACTGATGATGTACCCACCAAGCCATTGCCAAACAACACATATGATGTTAAGAAAGGGTGTTGGAAATACATCAGCTTATGCTGATGTAGTATTGTCTTTTGCAATTTGGTGCAGGTCTGGTCCATGCCGGTTTTCTATATGCATGCTTTTGTCTATGGTCTATATGTTTCATGATTGATGCTGTATTCCTGTATACATATATGCAATGCATGCCTAAGCACGTAAAACTTAATTCAGCATTCCTCAAGATCTCAGTGCTTCATCTAAACACATAACCAACATGCAGAAGGGGAAGAAAGATATAGGTGGGGACCTAAGCAGGTTCAATGTTCACCAGTTTTAAATAATGTTATCATTGGAGCACGGACAAGCCAACATCAAAACCAAAAACTACCTGTGATTACAAATTATATGTAGAAAAACTGCTTTTGGTGGGCTCTGATACATGGTAACAGAGAGTCACAACCAAAAGTTGACTGCATATATTTTCAGCAGATTGATTGGTTGCAGCTCTATGTATGTAGCTTGTAGTTCAGCTCATGTGCTTTGCTTATCCTACATGATAAATAATTGTGGATAAGGGATATTGGGATGGTGAATAATATAGAATATATAAAGCTTTTGCTTCCGCTGCAGTTTTTTTTCACTCCAACCCACAGTTTTTTAATGCAGGTTTGGCTTTTGTTTTGGTTTTGTAGAAAGGCTCCAGCTTTTAAGAACCACGTGTTACAGGTGGGGGAACTTAAACAGCACCTTGAGAACAATTTATTAACAAGTGCCCAAGATAATCTCACCAGTTACCGCTACTTACCGATTAAAGGGGTATCCACTCCACTCCACTCCAAACTCCTTTATGGATAGTTCTCTATTTCCTAAAGGAATGGCAATTATTCTTTCATTTTGTACATTCTAAAAGAGCATTTTAGCAGGAAAACTTGTGGTGACTGCAGGCAGATAAGCTAGTCAGTTGGGAAATGTTGTGTCATTATCTGTAATAACCATGTTCCCAGATGGGTGGGTATACTTCGCATAATGCCAACACTCATCAATGGTGCCATTTTGCAATGGAAAGACTTACAGATACAATCACAGTGATAATGGATCTTTACTGCTGTAGAATGTCTCTTCACAGGTATCACTACAATGTGTAATGTACACACGTTTAATGCAAACACAGCTTTAGATGATGAGATTGCTACAAGATGGCAATCTGCAATGCCCACCTCCAGTACTACATTACAACATTCCTTATCCTATGGAGCATCCTTCTCTGGCAAGTGACAGTCCATTTAGCAACTTGATGCTAGGGATGAGTGGAGTGATTAAGAGAATAATATTCATAGTGAAATTACAAGTTTTACCAAAGCTGAAACATTTGAGAAAACAGGACCATGGTTGTTGAAACAAACTTCAGGAGCCATTGAAAGCCCATTGCACTCTAAAAACACCAAAGAAAATCTCAGTTTTTGCCTTCACCATTGACTCTAATGTATTTCACCAAAATGGGGACATTTTACTTGATTTTCACTTAACATTAGGGCAATGATTTTGCTCATCCTTGCTATAAAATTAAACTGGACATTTTTGTCCAGTTTAATGTATCAAGTAAGGATGTATCAACCTGCTTGGGACACAATGCTTTTAATTGGATGTATTGACTGCTACCAAACTATGGGGAAAGGTCTCTTACTGCTATGGAGGAATCGTGTTGTAGTAATTGATGTTAACCAACAGGACACAGCATATTTGCGGCAAGTGTAGCCTACCTTGGTAGTAGATCTTCAAGCTAACCCAAACTTATACAGCACCTGAGTTACTAATATACCTTGCCCTGGTATGTTTGTTTCTTGTGCTGACCACTTACTCCGTTTGTAATTAGGCTTGGTAAGTTACAAGGACTAATGAATCACACCATGTACCTTAAGAATAACAAATTACAAAGATATAACTAATGGTTAATGTCTTAATGTTTTGTAAAAGTCATGAAATGTTGGAATGGGTTAAATCAGATTTCCTCTGAAATAACAAAAAAGTCCATAGTGTCTGTGGTGTTTAATTAAACAATGATAACCTCAGCAAAATAAACTCTGTTTGCCCAAGGACAAAGCTTTAGCCTGAAATATGCCCGTTCTCAAATAAAGCTTTTTCTGGGAATTGGTCTGAACTTCAACACAAGACCAATTCCCATATTGACTTAGAGAAATCCCCAACAGTGTAGCAGAGATAAAAAGCAATTGCTGCAACTACAACAGCAGTAGTTATAAAAGCAAGTACCAAAACTGAAGGCACTTTAAACAGGATAGCATAAACAAAATAGCATTTCAGTGATTATTTTAGAGCAAGAGAGCTGGGGTACCTAAATTAAAACTGCTAGGAGGTGGAAGTTTTTGACATGCAAAGTCTATTTTGCCAAAACACTTACTTTTGCTCCTAGCAATTTTTAAATCACTAATATGCTGAACGTAGAGCCAAGCTCAATGGCAGACCTGAAAGATGCTGTAAGAAGATGAGGAAAAGATGTTAATAGCTGTGAAAGGAGCACACGCTGGGAGTGCAGTTGTCCAATTGCTGCAGTAGGGCACTCTAGAGGGTACAATTTCTTCTTTGAAGACACAATAATTCTCAGTCTGAGCTCCTGGTGCCAAAAACAAAGTTAAAAGATTGGTCCCTAAATGTTTCTTCCCATAAAATTTCTCTATAAAGCACACTTAACCTCCATTCATCTAAACCCTTAACACAACCTAACCCCTAAAATGAGACATTCACTCTTGCAGCGTTAATGTAAAAAGAGGAAACAAATACAGCATTGGAAAGTACAGTTTTAATACTTACCCCCAAAAGTCATGCCAGACCCTTTAGGTCTTGAAGGTATTTTAAGGGGGACCACAAAAAATGAAAAATAAAAAACGTGGGGTCCTGCTAAAATTTCAAACCAGACCCTTAATCCGGACACTGGCCTGGCAGGGCAGGAAAAGGGGACGACGAGGGAGCGCCCTCCTTCTCCTTGCGCCATACCAGGCCACATGCCCTTGACATGGGAAGGGTGCTTTGCCTGGGGGGAACCCCCGGAAAAGCACCCACCGACATGTCAAGGTCATGTGGCCTGGTCTGGCGCAGGGGGGCGCCGGCTATCCTCCCCCCTTTCCTGTCCTGCCCGGCCAGTGCCCAGATTAAGGGTCTGGTTTGGAATATTAGGTGGACCCCACTTTTTTTTTCTTTTTTGTGGCATTGGGGCTACCACTAACAAAAATTCAGATTTTTTTTTTTTTTAAAGTTGATGATTAACACAATAAAACTTTATTCAGGAAATAAATTCTGATGCATCTGAAATTTTCGTTATCGGAAATTCATATTCGTTTGAATTTGTTATTTCTGTCATTCGGAAATTTGGATGCATCAGAATGTACGGATTTCTGAAAATTCGTCCGAGTTGCAATTCCAAATGAAACGAATTGCACGTGTCTACTGGGCATCATTTAACCTGAAAAGTAACCAAAGGGCTAGACTGAGTGTTAAATCTGTGGTGGACAGTGCTGGTGTGGAATGAGTATTGCACCAAAGTAGAATAGTTTTGTAGAACGTTGGGCACTCAATTTGTAATTCTGTCAAAAAATAATATTATGGCCTGGCCGCCTTTGGGCTAATGTACACATTGTTTACCCTGTGGGCTGCTACATGCTTTCACCATACTGTGATTGTGACCTAAGCTGGACAGTAATAACAACAATAATAATACATGCAATATCCACACTCCCAGAAGTATCGGTTTCTGAAGAAACTTCACCTGACAATGTCCCTTCAGTTGAGTGGTGTTCAGCGGCCCAGACAGTGAGAAGTGTAAAGTAGACATGTGCACAACGAGCCTCCGAATTTCGAAACTGCACACTAAAACCGCAGAACGAGAGGCGAACATATCAGGCGCCGGCGCGTTCTGTGCATGCGCACCACCATTTTGGAGGCCATTGCCTGCAATAAACTGAGAGTGCCGCAGCTGGGACGGATTCCGACAATACTGTCGAGATCCACCCAGCTGCGTGAGTGACAGCGGGCTCTGCCTATCTAGAGGCAGAGCCAGCTGTGCCTGCCCCCTCCCCCCATTCATTCCTCCACTCAGCGCTGGAGGATCGGAGAGGGGAGGGGGGAATCCCTGCGGGGAATGATGACTGACAGTCACTGCTCGCTGCAGGGAGACGATCGAGAAGTGGGCGGATCGGCTGCATGTTTCTGCTCACTTCTCGATCGATACAGCCGACCTGTGACAGTTTCTTTGTCACAGGTCGGCGCAAACTATGAGGATGAGTGGAAATCACTTACCTCATAGTTCTCCTTTAATGGTAATGGGATAATCAGTAACAAACGTTTTATAATAATCATGCCTTACACAGTACAAGACTCTACTGCTGAAACTTGCCACTGAGAGACACCATTGTGACTGGCTTGGACGTGGTTAGAGCAAGATTTTTTCGGCTGTATCTTTGAATTACTTAAAACAAGCACATTGGAGGAGTGAATCCTTACCTGTAAAGTGTCTGTAAATATCAAGTTCCCCAACAAAGAACAACAGTCTTCCTGTCATGCTGTCAAAGGCATGCTTAAATTATAATGAAATGGAAAATGCTTCTGCTGCACAACTTTTTCCGCAATCTTACTGAAACGTATTTCAACTGTATCCATGAACATTAACAAAAACAAATATGTGGAGAGGACCATTAAAAGTAACTAAAACTGTAACTGTGAAAGGGTAGAAGGTTAACAAACAGCAGAAAGGGCAGATTGGGTGGTTCTTCAGAATCCAATACTATAGTGACTATTCACTGAAATATGCCAACTGGGGCATAATAGCAAGGAAACTTGTGCTGACCTCAGAGAGTTTCCATGTCATAGTGCCCAGATCAGCACTGTTCAAGCTATATGAATATGTCCTTTTTTCTTTGGTTCCCGTTACTAATGAAGGCATTGCCAAGCCTGAATGACTGTGACCACAAGAAGTTGGTAGTTATTTATATTTAATACTGTGATTTTTACTTTATGAATGTTCTGTTTTTACCCTATAGTTTATCCAGCATACACAATGTCAGTCTGTCCTTGCGACGGATACCATATTAAGAGCCTTATTGGTGAAACTACCAGAGAGATGAAGTTTCTAGCCCCAATTAGATTATCCATCCTATGTCTCCAGTGCAGGCGAGGAAAGGAAAGGGAGCATCTTGCTGGTTACTATAGGAAACACAGACCGTTCCCATTTCATTTTATTTGTGGCGTGAAAGTGAGTAGTTGTCAAAGAAAAAAAACAGCAGCTGGTATGAAGAAAACAAACCATTTGTCTTGAGAATTTGGCTATTTTGATCTTTTTTCTTAGTTGACCTGATGTTGATTTGATATCTTGAAACAAGAAAATAAAAGCAGGTTGCCATTTAAAACTGTTGACTTAAACACTTTACAATTAGCCTCCGTACAAACAAATACGGGAAGGCACAAACTAGCGTCCTCCCGTTACCCTAAGCTCAGTATACCGCGAGCTACAGCTCGCGGTATACTGAGACGCCGCAGCCGGAGCGGATGCCGACGTAGATGACGGGATCCGCCCAGCTGCGTGAGTGACAGCTGGCTCTGCCTATCAAGAGGCAGAGTCAGCTGTACCCGCCCCCTCCCCATCCGTTCCGCCAGTCAGCGCTGGCAGATCGGAGAGGGGGAATCCAGCCCTCCCCCTGTCACGGCAGAGAGCCGTGACAGGATCGAGAGGTGAGCGAACCTAATATGTGTTCGCTCACCTCCCGATCTACTGAGCCGACCTGTGACGGTCTCATTGTCACAGGTCGGCTAGAACTATGAGGTGAGTGGAAATCACTCATCTCATAGTTCTCCTTTAAATAAGATTTGGTCATATGCGTCTGGAGATTAAATGTATCCACTGTTGGTGCCCAGATATCTCACGAGTCCTGCTTTTTCCTCCTCATAGCCTCATAATAGATGTGTTCAGCTCAAAAGGAAGATATATACCATAGTGCAACCTGTGTACTTTAAACTAGGGATGCACAGATACTTTTCGAGTACCAGTGCCGATACTTGGCATTTTCATGAGAACTACCAGGGTTGCAGCGGTTGCAGCTGGGACCTGGCTCTGGCGCTCCTCCACTGTCCTGAAATCATTAGTCTGTATTGTTTTATAAAAACTGTCACATGACAATAAACAAAAATGTATCAGTACTCATACTTGTAAGTACTCAGCGAGTACCAGTACTCATACTCGCAAAACTGGCATCTGTGCATCCCTTTATTTATACTTATAAAAACAAAATCAAAAACAGAATTGTACAAATCCCAGGAGCTCCGTGTGCTCCTTGCAAATGACAGCTGCCTCCTAACTTTTGAATTTTTCTCTAGTCTAGTCTTAGAGCTCAAAAGTATCGGTACATGTACTCGTACTTGTACCGAGTACTGTACTTGGTATCTGTGCAACCCTACTTTAAACCATTTTATTTACTGTTCAAACTACTCACATGTTAAAACCGCATGCAACCAATGTCACTAACTTCGCCTTACGCAAAGTCTTTCATGTGGGAGAAGTTTTCTTGTCTAAAGCACTCTGCACTTTATTTCTGATATGGATTGGTAAATGTGTTAATAAGTGTGAGAGGTTTTTTTTGTATGGACCTTATGCACTTTATAAAATGTCACTTTAGGTTGTTTAATAGAAATTGGTAGAGGATCATGGAATTTAGAGACTCAAAAAGGATCACATATATGATTTGATTTATTGTAAGGATGATATTGAAATCTCAGTTCCGTAGCTCCTGGTGATCCTTCGGCTAGCTTCGGCCACCTGAGCCCTTCGGTTCAGTAGAACCAAAAGGCTGCTGTACGGGCTATTCACTATGTACAGCTCCCGTAGCTGGCTGAGCGGCTCAGTCGAGCCGAAGGCATATGCTTTGGCTCGACTGAGCCGAAGTGAAACCCAAAGCGGGCCGAAAGCCTTGCAACTGACAGCTGGGTGGAGCCTGGGGATGCTGAACTGTCATTACACAATGACAACTTGGCGGAGCCAGCCGATATATTACAACGGGCTCCGCCAAGTTGCTATTCATTGTCCGGGACCTGCTAGAATACTCTAGCAGGTCCCGGCCAATAGGAAACAGTTGGGTGGAGCTAGCTGTCGCTGCTAGCTCCGCCCAATTGTTTCCTTTTTTAACCTCCCTGGCGGTATTCCCGAGTGTGGCTCGGGGTTAATTTTCAGTACCAAGAGCGGTAACCCCGAGCCACACTCGGGATTGCACAAAAGTGTCACTTACCTTGTCTTTCCTAGCCCGCGATGTCCTCTGCTGTGTGCGCCCGGCCGATGCCGGCATTCGGCTTTCAGTTTCGCGTTCGGGCATCATAGCGGCGGGCAGAGCCGGCGGGAAATTAAAAAGTGCAAACATGACATTTACACCCATTTACACCCATACATATATAAATATACCTTTTAAATAGAAATATGGCTTTTTAAAATATTAACACACTGATAATAATATCTACAAACTATTCTCTTTTACACATATTTCAAAAAAAAAATGCTGAAAGACCTGTACATTCCTTTAATGCAAAAAATCAGTCCTACAAAACAAACTGCTACAATATACTGTATGTCTTCTATTTCTGCTGAAAACCTTGGATTTCTAAGCCTAACAAGTCTGCCTCCAAGCTCACCTTGCAATGAGCAATCCCCAATTCTCGGAAACTTCTTAGAGTCGGAGTCTGTCAGCCATGACGGCCATTTGTAACCAAGAGATTCAGAACATTTGAGTCCAGACTATCATCCTTGGAGGTTATAAAATAGAATTTCAGACTCTACCGCCACCATGCTTCATGCCTTTAAATTTGCCTTTCTCTCTCCAAAGGATAATGGTTTGTATGCTGCCTTACAGCAGTTAATCTCCCTAAGGGTGATTGTCCCCATCCCTGTTGAGGAAAGATTTCAGGAGTTCTATGTTATTTACGGTTCCCAGGATGAAAGGGGGCATTTGCTCCATTTGAATCTGAAGATTTTCAACAAATTCCTTCAGGGACAGGGATTTCTGCATAAAATCTAGCAGGTTGGTCATTGCAGTCATCCAGTTCTAAGCTGCACTCATCACATGAATAACAATCATTGGTAACGAAGCCATGTTTGTAGTGACAGCAAGGAGATGGCACTGTGCACAGTAAAGGTTATGTTGTACTTGTAGTGTTTCAGGACTACACAGGTCCCTTCTTCAGGGAAATCTAGTGTCTAGTAATCATAGTGGTGGAATGATTAACCCATGTGACGTACTGTGAATAAATCCAATTGGTTATGTTACTTTCAGTAGAGTGTTGATGCCCAACCTTAAATTAAAGAAAAGGTATTTCCTCTCTACAACAGGGGGAGTTCCTGGCCTTTGTGGACATCCAGGATACCTATTTACACATTTCCATCTCCCTCCATATTAATGACTTTGTTGGTTGTGTTGTGAGACAGCAGCATTATCAGTTTGGTCCATGGCACCAGTGGTCTTCACCAAAGTGTTAGCCCTGAACTCAGGGTATTCACATTGTGGGATATCTGGACAACCTCCTGGCAAAGGACCAGGGGGATATTGGTTTGGCCTTGAGCACCTTCAAGGGGCAAATCTCAGTGATGTCATGGCTGGCTCCATCCATTTGTTGTCATGTAATGACAGGCCACTGTCCTGAAATGACCTGTAAACAGTGGCCTGCTTCGGCTGCTGGACAGGCTGCATGGCTGAACCGAAGGCTGCCTAGAGCAGAAGTGAGCCAAAGGAATCACCGAAGGTACGGCTACATCCTTTGGCTCAGTGAATAACCCCCTTAGTCTAAACCTGAATTGGCTCTTGAAACTGGCCATATGGAGACAATGTGTCTTTAATGAATGGATAGCCTTTCCATAGTACGAAATTCTATATTAAATATATGAAGAGGGGCACATAATTAATTTTGAAGAGGCATTGCCTCATATCATTCCCACCAAAAGGCATCTATAACCTTGAGTTAGCTTTAACCATGATCCCATGATCATAGCCTTTTTGAGTGACAATTTTAATCTTCTTCCTCTGGGCTGTTTAGGTTATCCCCAATAATGGAGATATAACAGTCAGTCAAGTTTTTCCCAGACTAGCTTAATTCTGTAATATCCTTATAAAGAGTCTGTGTGTAAGGATCCAACCATTGCTTAGACTGAGTCACTGCTGTGGCAGAACCTTTTATCTAAAACATCCACCTTTTAGTGACGTTTTATATGTTTTTCCATATTCATGTGGACCTCTGAATGAGATGTACTTTCAATAGTAAGGGGCAAGTGACAAGGGATGGTCAAATAGACCAAAGGCAATACAATGTGAGTAGAGCAGTGCAAGGCAATCAGAGTATTGTCATCAGACAGGCCTGAAGTCATGTGACATGCAACACTCCTTGCCAGATCAATCTGCTCATAGTGTGTCTGAGCATATAAGTATTGGTAACAGTGGAACAGTGAGGACTGAGAGGGTACACTTCACAATGACTGTGAAATTCTTATTAGTGGTGCTGTCTATGTAGCCTACCCCTCAGAAGACAAATTATGCAGTCTCCAATAAACAGTAGTACTGGTGGAGGTATATCATGGCTGTATTGGAGGAGATGTAGAGTCAGAATTTTAGAGGAGGTTCTGGAGAATTGTAATAAGCCTACAGGTAATTAAACTATGAAGTAGTTTCAAATGCTCTCCCTTCTTCCTTTGTCCCTGTCTACCTTTCCCAAGGTTAAATAAAGCGCATGTAAAGGTAAAATTAAAAATAAAATATGTAGTACATCTTAGCAATACATATTCCACATGATTTTCATGGTGTCAGCCATGCCAACTGCATTGCTAATGGATTACAAAAAACATAGCCCTTTCCTCACTCCTTCTCATCTCTATAACCTCTCCTTGTGCATAGGAAGTTATCACCTCCAAGATTTTTGGCAGGATGAACAGGCGTTTTTATTGAACAGATATGGCAAAACACTTTCAGTGGTATATTTAGCAAACCAAAAGGTAGAGAATAAGAGAAGTTCACTGTTATGGTTTAAATACATTTTTAGCTCTGTTGTCTGATAAACTGGGTAGCTGCTAAACCACACAAGCCTCTCTTCCCACCTATGGATGATAATGCTGCTGCAAAAAACAAATCTCCATTTTTGTCTACTTCCAGCATCATCAGTCTACCAGCTCCTGCCAAGTTGCTGATGATAATAGCTATTTGGAAAGATACATTGTGTTCTGTGTTTCCAGTTTTGACAAAAGTCAATGGTTTAACATTTGTAAATTGTGTGACATTTTTACACAGTTCTACATGTCCCACATTCCCAAATTCCTTTTGGAATCTGAATATAAGAATATACTGTGTATAAGAACAACTTTTAGACAGGGATCCAGATTGCGGTGGTGAATCAGGTAAATCATCAACAAAGTAGATTTTGACGTTTACCCATCTCTGGTCTGTACTATTTCAATTAGTATTTCTGTTTCACATTCAAGTCTAGAAGTAATGGAGCATCCTCCACAGAGCAAGGAATGAGTCAGAGCCTTTGGAAAAATGTTTTTTGCTTGCAATATGAATAAAGACAAAGATTTCCATAAGTACACATTAGGCATCTCAAATAGAGCCTATACCGAACACTGCAATGAATAGACACAGGCTTTTTTGTTAAAATCAGTGGCTGTGGGTGGACCCTTAGGATAAATTGAAAGCTAAATATTTCCAGAACGGAATGATTGCCCTTTAAAGTATATAAGGTGTAATATGTCATATGTAAAAAAAAAATTATGGAAATAAACAAAGGCTCCCCAAGTCAAAAGTTCACATGAGGTTTTCTTACTTTTTACTAGAGTGAAAACGTCTGCTACAACTGCTCATGGAATGATGACTTAACTTCCGCTTTCATGGCCTATGAATATGTCATGATTTCCATGATTGAAATAATGTTCATGTTGTGTAATTAAAATCACTACTCTAGTGTAGCTTTTGGAATAAAGCTGACCTCTCACCTACATATAAAAGTGTATCAAACCCATTTCAGGACACAGCATATAACTAAACAAGGTACACTTAAGTGAAACTAAACTCAAGAGCTAAATCTCAAAAATATATTCAAATACCCTAACTATTAACAAAACTGTACCTTATTTGTCTATTACTCGGCCGTAGATCCCCCAAATCATCTCTGAATTCAAGATGGCACTGTCCTTCCTTCTGGAGGGTGGCTACTTTTGTTCCTGTGTGTATTGTAAAGTAGCGAATGCTGCAAGCTCACTCCCGTGATGGACTACAATCTCATACTTAAATCTCAGTGAAATTGTAGTCCATCACAGGAGCGAGCTTGAAGTGGTGGCTACTTAACAACACATATAGGATCCATGAGGCACAAAGGTAGCCACCCTCCGGAAGGAAGGGCAGTGTCAGCACCAATTCAGAGATGATTTGAGGATCATCTGAGTGACACACAAATAAGGTACTGTTTTGCTAATAGTTAAGGTACTGAAATGCATTAAGATTTAACTCCTGAGCTATGTGTCACTCTAACTGTTCTTACTCCGAAAGAGTTCAGGAAGGTAAAGGGTTCATGATTCTTAAAGTAAATCTAAACCCAATCACCATACCTGGGAACTTTTCGAAGTCAGTGAGCCTGAGATTGGAGTGGGGCAAAGGGGGGGCTAATAACAGCGTGCAGAGAGTGTCATTCTCAAATGAAAGCAATGGTATAATAGCGGCCAGAGCCAAATATGGGGTTAACATTGCTGTGGTTCAATTGTTACTGGCCTGCAGGGGAATAAATGATATAGTAATATGCTTCTTTAAACAAACAGTGCTTGCAATACTTAACCTGGTATAGGCTACAAACGAGAGTTTTGTTTCATATGCTGGCAACAAATAGGCAATCAAGACAATACACAGGCAAGAAATGGGTAAGTGTGACATTGGGGTTGATTTACTAAAGGCAAATAGGCTGTTCCCTTTGCAAGGGAATGTGCAGTTTGCAGGGGAAGTTTCCTCTTAGTTTAGTCAATGAGGCCAATCATGTGCAAGCAAAAATACTTTTTTTCAAATTTTCCTTGAATGAGTATTCTTTGCAAAAGAACCACATTTGTCCAGCTGAGGCAAAACTTCCCCTACAATGTGCATCTAGTCTGATATAACTGTAATTTTCTCATATATACCATGGATAACATTAATTATCTTCCATGGGAGGATCCAATTTCGGATATGATCGTTTCCTCAGTACATTGTTAATTCTTTTTCCTCTTGTTCGTTTATGTTTTTGCGCATGGGAGTCGTGGGTGCGTACTGGATGGCCTGTCTATCAGGCCTCTAGACCCCTCTGGTCCTGGGAGCTCGGGAGACTGCGCGCTTGTATCCTCTTGTGCGCGCGTCTCGGGGCTCTCCCACCTACGCACCATGCTGCGTGTCGTGGCTCCCCCCTCTTATCTGAATGAGTCATCTTTATGTCCTATTTTAATAACAATTGTTGACTTGATGTGACATTTATACTGAATGTAAAATAGACCAACTACTTTTTAACTTTATTTATTTATAATTATGTAATAAATGAATTCATATTTTTATGCATTTAGAGAGTTTAGAGTATTTCTTAAAAGCCCCTCCCCTTTCGGTAAGTGCATACCTTAAGCTGGAACCTACTCTTCGTATTCCTTTTAGTCTTGCAAAGTAAAAAGCCAACTTGCCTTTAGTCAATCAACCCTATTATATAACATTATTACTATACTTCACTAAAGTCTTAACCACTTCACTCTAACTGGCAGACTACTGCCAAGGTGAAAATTTTTATAACACGGCTGACTATCTTTAGTGTGAACAAAGGTTTTTTTACTCATAAGACTATAACACTGTTATTTGTACTAGTCATGTGGCTGTGCCGAGGTCTAAACTCCTGACAGCCACAAATCTGTGAATTCCTTTAACGATTTGTTTCCCAAACTGAAATTTTAATGCAATCTGATGACATTGCATTCCATTCCAAATCCATAAGTGAAATTCCTAACTTATCCATTCAGGAATCAAAGTTCAGCACAGATACGTGCTCCTTTAGTCCCTCTGGGCTCATCTTGTTTCTGAAGTAAGAAGCTAAATAGAAGGAGCAGAACGTGAGACCCACCGTGGATCCTCTAAAATGTAACGATCACTGCTCTTATCACTCTGTATTGCCCCCAATATGTTTAGTAACAGCTCCTCCAATCAGCATATGGCATCACCATGTACCCTCCACCTCTACCTCTGTTCCCGACTTCCCCCACCTTATCCCTTAGCTCACTAATCACCCCTCCTCTTCATTCTCCTCTTTCCTCTCCAGGTGGCAAGCAGTGACATACAGGCTGCACGGTCGTGACTCTTGAAACTGATGGCATGGCACACATCTTTTGTTTACAATGAGTCCCCAACAGCCCAACCTGAAGATTTTGACAGATCTGGTAAAGACCTGACAACATGAACAAAAATTCTGACATTGCCAGGAGAATTCCAGCAAGTTTCCAGGTATGCCAATCAGTAACATCTCACATATAGCTTTAAAATGTTAATGTCATTTCAAAAGTTGTTTAATGGAAACCACATATGACATTGCTTATAGACATAGCAGGTATGGTTCATTGGTGTCACTAGAAAGCCAGTCCAGGTCAATGATGTCCAGGTAATGTAAAATGAGTGCTTGTAGACAGAAAGTGATTGACATAGGCCAGAGAAGATCAGCAGCTGTGAAATGCAAACAGGATGAAAAAAAAAGAAAAAAATGAATGATTACTTTCAGTAAACAATGTTTTAGCATTATTGTTATTAAATGTTGCTAAAATCTTAGACAATTTCTTTTTACTGAAATTTTTTAAAAAAAATGCAAATGCTTAGAAACGTAAACATCTTTAAACCCTTTTACAGGTGGAGCAGAACCTCATTTTACCCCAACATTCCCCCACCCATTCATTAGCTTAACTTAAGAAAATACCTTCTGCAAATCTTTTTTACACTCCTAAGTCAGCTGTCCCCTCTCCAGTGCCACTTCATGGTATGCTGACCCTTAATCAGTCTGTGGCCATGCCAACCAATCACCTCTTTGTGATTTTGTCTTTCTGCTGCAGTCTTTTGAACCCTGAGAGGACTCGGTTGCTGGGCGGGTGATAAAAAATGACTGCATCACCCAGGCAGCAACATGGACACCTAAAGTAGAACCCCCTCCTTTTGTAATGAAGAAGATAGAAGACTCAGGACCTAGCACATGACCACTAATTTATGTAAGTTAAAGTGGGGTTCAGATAAAGCTTTTTTATAAGGTAAACTAGCAATTATTGCGGCAGGTGGGCACTAAGGCTAGGGAGGTGTAAGGTATTGGGTAACGCCTTACACTACACATGCGCAGGGTCCAGTTTTCCGTACAGCAGGTAAACATGCGCTGGTGCGCAGCGGGACATACGTACAAAGACGTGCTGACCTCTGGCGCACAGGAAGTGATGTGGTGACTTCTGGCACTCAGGAAATTCTGCAGTGACCTCCAATAGACCAGCCTATTTAAACAAGCCTGCCTGATCCCCAGGTGCTGGATAGTCTTCAGCTTGTTTCTCTGTTCCTGTGACTGTCGATTTCCTGTTCCTGTCTTTGACTCGGATTGCTCTTGACTACTCTGATTGCCGCCAGCCTCCTGACCTTTGCCTGTTTGCTGGACTTGCCTCTGTCTGCTGCTTTGTACTTCGCTGCCTGGCTGGTGTGACCCATGGCTTGTTTGAACTGATCCTGTCTCTGGATTTCTACCTGCACAATGTGGACTCACCTCTGGCACCTGTGCTACTTGCTGTTCGCTCAGACTCTGTCCGCACCTCCAGAGTCTGTGGGACACGAGGTTCAAGGGAAGCCTCCTCATCCAACTGGTCTCCAACCAGGTACGTGATGGGAGTGTAGTTATGCCCAAAGTTCAGTTTTAAATTATCTGCTTATGATTTTTACATTTATGGGAAAACACCTCTATGTAAATATTGATGACTGAAATAAGTACTATTAGCTAGGGGACAGAGAACTTTAAAAATATAGGTATTTAAAAGAGCAATAATGAAGTCAGTTTGGTATAACCTCAAATTAACCAACACTTTCAAAAGCAAATTTCAGCAATGGCAGCCTCCATGTTTTACTCATGAAAGCTTTCCTTTTAGTCCATTGAGTGGTGCAAATAATGGAAGTCTTGCTGTTTTGTTCAAAGCAACTGTAGGATGTGGGGTGTCTAGAGACCACATCAATGTTTATTCTGGCATCCCAAGCAGACGGGTAATTTCCAAACAAAGTAGAAATCACCATCAGTGTTAATAAGCCGCTGTTTTTTGTGGGTATAATGCATTCTTTTTCAATATATCTGAACCTTACAAAATAATGGAAGCATCCACTGAGCACTCTCAAAATGTTTTCATTTCTTCTGTAAAGATAATAAAATGTGAGAGTTCATGTTATATAATACTCTGACCTGACAAAGGTTTATATTAGCGGTCACTTAAAAGGAAGAATTGGGCTGAGCAGACAAGAAATAAGGAATTCATCCCCTCCATTAGAAGATTAATAGTTCGGGATAGGCGTATCAGTAAGCTGCAGAAACGGCGACAGTCATGCAGACCATGTCCTTTTTCCTCCTTAAGTGTTTCCCCCTGCTTTGTCATTAAAACAATTTTCTTTTTTTATCTACTTTTCTTTATTTTTACAAAATGACCTAATTTCCTCCACACCCTTGCAATTATGTTAAAAATAGGCGTTGCCTGGGCTGAAATCGTGGATGGTGTGGTGTAGTTTGTGGAAAGGGTTACCAGTTCTAGGAATTGTTGAGGATAACAGTGACAGGGGCAGCTGAACAATGAACAGCAGTCAAAAATTGTTTGCTAGTTTTGCATTAGTTTAATTACTTTTTTTTTTCTTGCTAAGGACCTTGAGTCTTGTAATAGAGGACTAGAGGCTTTGCTGATTCAAGATTAATTGTTCCTTTTAATCCTCCTGCATACTGTAACATTTAAAGTCATCGTTAAATAGAGAAAGTGTATTTCTGGCAGACTTCAATTTCCTCTTAAGGAAAGCAATTATCCATTCCTTAAACTGCACTCGCGCTCATTAATGAAAATAAAGGAAAGTGCAATTTATCTCAGATGATGTCTATAGCAACCACTCACTTACTTCACCTCTCACTTTTATTGGTTCACAGCAGGATAGCACGCAGTGTGATAGGAAGAGATTGGTTACTAGAGGCAACAAAAACTGGCCTATAGAGTATACGAGACAACTCGCAGGGCCTTTTCTTAAATGCTGGATTCATCTATAAAAATTAGAGCAAATAGAAATGGAGAAAAAGTGGAGAAGATGTTGAAAGCAGCTAGTCTGTTTTCTTGTCTTACTGTCCAGTTAAGTGAAAAATAAAGCATGATTGGTCACTACGGCCAACAGTTGTAGTTTTGATCCATTTTTTATTATTTCATTATATATTACAGAAGCAGATGCTTTTTTCCCTATTGTATTCCAATGTGTTGAGGAAAAGAAACAGTTATTGAACTACATTTACATAACATTTATAATTCAGCCTTTATAGTTAAAGGATGCAAAGTCTAGCATAGAGCGAGCTAGGACCAGAGCAGCTAAAGCAGAAGCCTGTCGACAGTATTCCGTACTGGAAAAGACTGTCAAACAACCTTGTTTGGATTAACTCTCTAGCTGTGGAGGGAGAGAACGCTGCAACAATTGGCAACATCCACTTGCTATACTCTTGCAATGTCTAAGTGGTGCCAGGACGTATTAAAGAGGTGTATCTTAAGGATAGAACTTGCCAGTCACTCACTGACCATTGATCAGCTTAAAATATAGTCTGATCACTTTGAGCAACTCCTGCAGACATCAAGTGCTCATCAGCAATAAAACCTGCAGCGCCGTTTACCTAAGATCTGGAGCATTAACTAAGTCAATTTCAAGACGCTATTGATGGCTGAAATGGAGCATGAAGCCCAACAAAGAACCAAGGGTTGACGGAATTTCAGCTGAGATGCTCAAAGCCAATCCCGTGTTGTCAGGACAGATGTTGCTTCCTCTCTTCAACAATAACTGGAACAATATCGGAGATACCATAAATTTTCCAACTGACTGGATGCAGGGCATCTTAGTAAAAGTCCCAAAGAAGGTGGACCTAACTGTATGTTGCAACTGGCGCGGCATTATGTTTTTGTGTATCACTCTCAAAGTCTTGCCCATGATGATCTTAAATTAGATCCAGGAAAAGATTGATGCTACTTTCCGTAAACAGCAAGCCGGTTTTCGTGCCAGAAGATCTTGCGTGGATCAACACTCCGTATCATTCTGGAGCAAATCAATGAATTCCAATAGTCACTCCACTTTTCATTGACTATGAAAAAGTGTTCGACTGACTCAATCATAACAACATCTGGGATGCTCTTTGACATATGTGAGTCCCAGAGATTGTTGTCCACCTCACTGAAGCAGAGCACAAGGCCTTTGTGTGCAGAATTCTGCACAACGGAGTATTGTCTGATCCCATTCTTCACCGCTGGTGTGAGACAGAGATGTATCTAACACCACTACTTTTCCTTATAGTAATTGGTGAGATCTTAGCTGGAGCTATTGACTTTAAACCAAATAGAGGATTGTATTGACACCCAATCACCATGGAACAATTAAATGACCTTGACTTTGCGACATTGTACGACTCACAAAAAGTAGTGTTGATATGCAGAATAAGCTCAGCAATATCACTGAAAGCTCTGCAGTTGCAGGTCTGAACATTAATGTTGCCAAGACTAAGTTTATGGATGTAAATACAGCAAACCTCTCCAGCTTCACTGTATCTGGTCAACCAGTTGAAAAAGTTGCCACCTTCCAATATCTTGGGAGCCAGATGATGCCAGAAGGTGAAACCGAGATTGCTGTCCTCCGTAATATATGATGTTTGAACCAGATTAGTCTTTGTACGAAGATTCGAACCTTCAATTCCAATGTGAAATCTGTGCTGCTTTATGCGAGTAAGGCATGGAGAGTCTCCGTGGAAACCACACAAAAACCCCAGGTCTTTGCCTGCAAAAAATCATTCATGCCTGTTGGCCACAAAAATGGATCCCTAATATAGAGCATCCCTGGCGGTGTCACCAAAGACCAGTTGCTACAGAGATCCAAGAGTATAAAGGGAGATAGACTAGACATACCTTACGAAAGGGAGCAAATGAAATCTGTAGACAGGCACTCGATTGGAAGCCAAGGACAGCACAGGTGAAGCAGACCCAGAGGCTCCTGGCGGCGAAGCCAATATGATGATATCAATGCTGTTGACATGACCTGGCTGCAGGTAAAATCAAAGGCTGTGAACCATCAACAGTGAAAGTCTTTCACTTTGGGCATATGATCCTCAATGGAGCAGGATATATAACTAACTAATTATAGGGTCTGACAAGGCATTGCCCAAATTTACCCCAATCCTCCCTTCTCCTTTCAAAATGTGTCCCAGGATTATTTTTTCTTTTACCTTTTTTTTTGTAGTGAGAAACAGCTATTATTACTCCCTATGATATCTCCACTGAGCTTGGCTCTTTTTTGTAGGGGCAGCTGCTGGGAGCTCAGTTCTTACCGATGTAGGCATGCTCACCAGAAATACATCTCCTAAGAGTGCTTGCCTTACACACAGTGTGTGGACAGGCATTGGAGAGTCAAGGCAGCAGCATTGTTATACTGGGAAATAAATCAATATATGCCTGTAGATTGGGCCAGATAGGAGCGGGAATAGTTGGAGTTCTGTAGTCCAGCAGGAGGACTGACAACGCTGGATGGAATGTCAGAACAGAGAAGGCTCTGTGTTGTCAGATCACACAAGAATTTAGAACAACACTGGATTTCTGGCAGAGCCACATGTATTTTTCAGTATGTGCCATTTTTTGCCATGAAACACACTTCAAAGCCCAACTCTAGCCAATTCTTTTGCTTTAGTTCTAAAAAGAGCTAGAACAATTGAACTCTTTGTCAGGTTTTAAAGCAGAACTTTAAAGCAGTGTCAAAATTAAAAAATTATACTCACCGATCCTCTGAGCCGACTTGCTCTTAGATCAGTCCCTGGAGCCTTTCTCCTCCTCTGATGCAGCAGTCTAAGGTCCCTGCATCATTACATTCTATACACAGTGTACAGGACATGAGGATGCAGAAGAACATACCACTGCAGCGGAGAAGACTGGCAGAAGTGAGAGCCATCACAGCCAGTTAGCTCGGAGTATAGGGTTAGTATAACTGTTTTATTTTTGATCCTTGGCAAAAATGAGCTCTTAACCCTTGCAGTGCAGAGGTAAACCCCACTGCAAGGGTTAATAATATTTTTACCCGGAGTTGTTCTTTAAAGTCTGAGTCCAGCTTAGGCAAAAAAAAATCAAAAAGGGATCACCAAGCAGAAGTTAAACATAAATGCAGCTCTGGCTACAGTCCTCTGCGGTGCTGTCCCCTGCAGAGTCACTCACTCAGTGATCTAACTCTAGTTCTTCTGTGGCTTTAGGTTGGTTTAAGCTTCTGAGGCTGCAGGTTTTTAATTTTTATCTGTATCAAAAATAAATAGGCTGATTATAGATCGATGACATTATCCTTTTATATACTACAGTTTACCAGTTAAAGAAAAATCAATTTCACTGCATTATTGACCACCTCTGCAGCATTGTGCCCAGCAGATTCAATGTACAGTCCTTGTACCCATCGCACTCAGATACGCTGCTCCATGAGATAAGAAGTGGGTGCAGCAGGTTTCAACGGGTGGCTTCCGTCAAAGTATAAGTAAAGGATGGACACCGGCACTCCAAAGCAAATCCAGTCCGCCTATTTATTCACGTACTTGTTCCAAATGCAAAACACAAGATACAACGTTTCGGGGTCTCACAGGATCCCCTTCATCAGGCGAACGTTGTATCTTGTGTTTTGCATTTGCAACATGTACGTGAATAAATAGACGTACTGGATTTGCTTTGGAGTGCCGGTGTCCATCCTTTACTTACAGCAGATTCAGTGGTCACTCATCTTCAGGGTTGCATGGCTCAGAGCCTCGTTCTACCCACTTCCTGTAAGCCCTGGGTGTGAAGGATCCACCACCTGGGGGTGCGTCATAAAGCCAGCCTAGGTTTACTAGAGAAGGTTGCAGAGAACAGCGCTCATGTCATTAAATTAGTAATGAGTATCTCCAATGTCTACTAAATATACATTTTGGGTGCACCAACAGTTAAGAAATATAATTTTTCAACATGAACTGTTCAATAAAATCCTTTCATATAAACTAGTTTAACTGCTTGAAGACCAGGTGTTTACACCCCCTTCCTGGCCAGGCCATTTTTCAGTATTCAGCGCTGCGGTACTTTGACTGACGTTTATTCCGTCATGCAACGCTGTACTGAAATGAATTTTATACCATTTTGTGGGGAGAGATAGAGCTTTTTTTTGGCGGTATTTAATCATCACGGGGGTTTTATTTTTTACTAATATTCAGGAGAAATTACTGAAATTTTTTTTTACATTATGTTATAAAACAACTAATATTAACCACTTTTTTGGTAAAATATAAAAGACGGGGTCACGTCGGGTAAATAGACACCAAACATGTCAAGCTTTAAAAGTGCGCGCACCCGCGACATCGCAGAAAACTACCATACCCAAAATTGGCCATAGGCGACGCTTTAAAAGCTTTTACAGCTCATCAGTTTAGTGTTATCAGTGATTGATGGCCCGAGACTTATTGCTCTCATTCCGACTTTCGCGGCTATATGTAACATGTGCGGCGTAATGGGCGTAATCGTCGTTTTCGCAGGTATGCGCAGCTGACGCATGTTTACATGCGTGTATGTAGGGGTGGGGACTTTAAAAAAAAATTTGTTTTTTTTAAATTCTTTTTTGTGTCACTTTAAAAAAAATTGGGGGGGAAACTTTAAATTTTTTTACTATTTTTTTTTCCACTTAACTTTATTGCTATCACAGAGGGGGCTGAGAAACCCCCTCATGTGATAGCAAAAGAGGTGACAGGTCCTCTTTATGGAGACATCAGGGGTCTCCAAGACCCCTAATGTCACCTAGGACCCCCCTGAAGAAGCTGATGAAGCAGAGACCTGGGGGGGGCGCACGTCTTGGGGCCTCATACAAGCGATCCGCCGGCTCTATCGCTGCCTTTGTTCAAATAGCGGGGATAGGGTGGATGTAACAGGACGTGTATACATGCCCAGTTACATCCAAGAAGCTCACGGCCGGCCGTGTATACACAGTGGCTGGCCGGGAGGTAGTTAAACGAGCGGGTAGACAAACAAAGTAATGGCACTAAAAGTGCCCATAAACCTTGTGATTATCGTTTGGAAATCGAACACAATTGGGTTTTCGTACAGTAATGGGCCAGTTGATGGGAAGTGAACGATCAGAATTACAGTACAACTGGCCGATTCTCCCCGATCGGTCAGGCTAGAAAACTTTTTTCGAATCATACGAAAATCGATGTATTAGTGTAGTTTTCGTACAAAGAAAAATCGTAACTGCCCTTACGCAAACGAAAATCCGTTCCATCGATCGACGAAATTCAGTGAGTTAGTATTGCTAACAAACGGTTATCAAAACGACAATGGTCTGTGCATGGGGTATTGGAGCATAAATCTAACGAGGGTTTAATGACGGCACAAAAAAAATCTAACGATAATCGCAGAGTGTATGGCCAGCTTTACAGGCTAACAGTATGTACTCATAGATCAACCAGCATCAGGTGTCCCATCCTACCAGGAAACATCTCACTCCTGAGGGAGTTTGGGAAGGTGGTAGCACGACCTTGACTTTCTTGACAGTTAAAAGTGGCTTATTGGAGTACCCTGGATTTATGATGCCCAAGGGCACTAAATAGCCCTTGCAAATGTATGTGTAAGCTTTTGTATGTACATGTATTATACCTAAAATGCTATTTTAACAGATGCCTAAAAGAAGGGGCCGCACCACCCTACTTACTTTTTTTTTAAGCTTTATTTTTCTATGTTGCTCAGAGAAGGATCTCAGTGGCTGATCAGGTATGGCATATGTATACTTATGTTGGACCAAGCTGGATCAAGATACGTATGCAAAGTAATGCATACCTGGAGTTCAGCTTTAGGTTTTTTAAACTACTGTCAAAAACATTCAGTTAGTACTTTAATGTGGTCTACAAGTTGTGGCAGAAATTGTCAGCGCTACATAAATAAATACAGTTAAAAAAACATGACAAACAACTGTCTACAAACACCTACATTGAACATTACTCTCAGCTTCCCTTTGTAATCCAGAAAACATGTCTGTAAAACTGTTATTTTAATATTATGAACATCTAAAAATGGGTCCACTTTGAACTTATTTCCAGGTTCATGTTCCAATTATGATATATGAATTACATGATGTTTTCACCAAGCAATAGATCAATAAATCATTATACACTGGATCTATAAGCAGTTCTATTTAATGTGCTATTTGTTGGCTGTTTTTTAAATCCAACAGATGTTTGCCTATCTTGCTGTTTTATATCATCTTGAACATCAAGTAATATCAGCTACTTTTTGTTAACAACACATACTTTTTAGAACTTTCAGTACTAGTACTTGAACTTGGATGCTATTTATTTTAGGAAACATCAATATATTTCAATCATCATTACTGTGGATATCAAAGGTTGGGAATGAACATGATCTGGAAACAAGCCCACAGTATTTTTTTTTATCATTGGCTAACAACACAAGGCAGATAATTTGAATATAATAGGAACATAATTGTCAACATGCTTGGCAGTACCAAAATCTATTTTCTCTAGTCAACATTTATAATTATTAGTTAGTATCTATTGCAAGGTTTAAAGATTAAATTATATTTTGGATATAGCCTTAGGATGTAGGTGGGACATATTTTGCTTTGTCATTATATTAAATTGTATAGTTAAAGGAGAACTATGAGGTGAGTGCTTTTCACTCACCTCATAGTTCTAGCCGACCTGGGACAATGAGACTGTCACAGGTCGGCTCAGTAGATCGGGAGGTGAGGGGCTGGATTATTCCCGCTCCGATCCGCCAGCGCTGACTGGCGGAACGGACGGGGGAGGGGCGGGTACAGCTGGCTCTGCCTCTAGATAGGCAGAGCCAGCTGTCAGTCACGCAGCTAGGTGGATCCCGGCACAATTGTCGGGATCCGCTTCAGCTGCGGCGTCTCAGTATACCGCGAGCTACAGCCTAGGGTGACGGGAGGACGCTAGTTTGTGTCCTCCCGTTACCCTAAGGAGAACTATGGGGAAAAGCCTTAACCCCATAGTTCTCCTTTAATACAAAATTAAGCCTTGAAATGCATACAGGCAGCACAGCTCAGTACTTTGAGTGTGCATCAAGGCATTGCTGTAGTGCACCAACCCACTAAACCCCATTTGGTTTTCTGGTGCTCCCGTAGCACACGCGTTGTACAAAGAGAAAAAATGTTGTAAAAAAAGTTAGAACTAAAATGTTTTTCAAGGCCACCAATGGTCCTGGACATTCCTATACGAAGTCTGAATTTGATTAGTGATGAAGGAAAAAGACAGAAAGGAAGCTACATGTGCCTAGATTTCAAGGGTTGCACCGATCAGAAATTGTTAATATCTCTGTTATCAAGGCAAGAACCTGTATAACAAAAAGAGAATTGTGTGTGTCTCAATTTCTCCCATTTTTTAAAGCTCAGGTATGCATTTGTTTAAAAAGCCCAGTATGGGGGGCGTGGCCAAGCTATGGAGCAGTGAGGAGCACGTTGAGGAAGCTCCGGTCCTAACTAGCTCTCAAACTTGATTTCCCTCCCTAAAGTACCCACTTACAACGATGAGACGCAGTGGCAAGAAGAGGGGCTCGCAGTCCACCCCCAAAACAGCCTTCAAACGGCTGTTCGATACATCGGGACCGCACTCACCCTCGAGGCCTACATGGCCGCCGGGAGGAGGCCCCCTGCCACCTCCAGTGCTCCAGTGCGCAGCAGCTACGAGGGGAGAGGCGGACGTCAGACACATTTTTCCCTTCCATCTGATCGTCAGGAAAGACGGTGGAACCTTTCTACTGAAGTCGCCGGAGATGCTACCAGACCTATTTATGTTCTTAGATTTCGCCCCGATAGATGTACCAGACTGGCTTTGCTCTACCCCAGTCGCTGGCGCACTCTGGGGGATCCCCTCCTGAGCCCTGTGACAGGATGGTTCACGATACAAGGAGATAGGCCCGCTTAGATTGTACATATGAATCGCCGATGTACCGAATCTCCACTCTTGCCTGGTTGTTTGCATTGCGTCCCCGCTGCGTGGATACAGAGTGAATACTTTCTAAGGTGTAATGTGCTTAGTTGCAAATTATTTGTCTATCTAGGGGATTCCCCGGTCCACCTCCCTTGTCCTGGGAACGGGCGGCGCACTGAGTGGGCAGTCCTACGATCCGCTTTGTAACACTGGGTGGCGCACTCCGGGGACCCCCACCCCCTGTACCTTGTGACAGGATGGTTCATGACCCAGGGAGATTGATCCCTCTTAGACTATATATCTGACTCGCTGGGGTAATAAACCTCCATTCTTGCCCTATGGGAACTGAGCTTTTAAGTGACCCTTCGCATACGGGGGGGGGGCATGTAGAAATCCTTGCTGCCTCACCTGCTTAACGCGGCAAGAAGCTGCATCCCTGAACTGTGGAAGCAGACCAGACCCCCTTCGATCTCTCTCTGGCTGCGGAAGGTCGGCGAAATTGAACGTATGGAGGATTTGATCTCCTTTACCAGGGGCACGCATACCCAGCATTGTGCTATATGGTTCTACTGGCAGGAATTTACTCTCTCACCCGAATACAGTGTCCTGCTGCAGGGGGGGAACGATACATAAGTGGTATTGAGGTGGTCGATGGTCCCTTCCCACCTCCCAATCCCCTCCCTTCCCATATCCTTCCCTCCTCCTCCTTGTCCCTTCCCCCCCCCCCCTCCTTTTTATCTTTTGTGCTTCTACACTCCTTTCTCTGTCACCCTGATTTCCTTTCCTTGCGTAGGAAGGACCCTAGGGTCTTCAGTCAATGTACTATTCCGATGGTTACTGTTTGTACTCATGACGTGACTACACCATAGCTCTATCTCCTTATATCGTCAGGAATACTGCAGGATGTTATTTTATTTTGTTTACTGACCTCTGGGCCCCTACATCTTGTAATCTTGTTTCCCCCTTAATGTCCTATTTTTGACTCTATGTAACTGTTCTGCATAATACTCTCTTTTCTTTGTGTCTACAAAATGTTTGAAATTTCAAAAATAAAGAATTTGAAAAAAAAAAAAAAGCCCAGTATGGGTTCCCCTTCCCTTTTACCCCCCACTCCCCGACTTCAGATGATGCACAGTCCCTTTTACATGGTCTGGATTTCTGCTTCAGGCAAGTGTACAAGCTTGTGGATATAGGGTATAAGTACAACCCTGTGGGTATAGGGTTCTGTTTATGGACGTTTTCTATTTATTTATTCATCTTTTTGTTCAGTGTTGGTTGAACTCGATGGACTTGACTAACTATGTAACTTCATAGAGATCAAAAAGAAAAGCCCAACCTGGCTCTCCAAATTATCTCTATAGCATTGGAAAGCAGGGCAGCTTAATGGGGAACTGCAGTGGATCTGAAGTCTTATTTTGGTGCATACTGGCTATGAAAAGGGGACCCAGTATGCAAAACTACAGCTATGCTTTAACTGTCAGCTCCTGGCAGGATCCCGTAAATACACATAATTTTTTTCTGCAGGCGCACGCATGCAGAATCCCACCAGGAGTGTAATAGCTGCGGACGGTCTTTACACAGTTTATGTGCAGCTACCCCGAAAGTAAGACCTAGCGGATTTCTGTAATATAAGACCTACCACCGAACTAGGTCTTATTTTCGGGGTAGGTCTTATATTACAGAAATCCCTGAAGATAGTGCTAGGTCTTATTTTCGGGGTAGGTCTTACTTTCGGGGAAACACGGTAGTACCGGCTGTCACATACAAGTGTTCGGCCGACTCTATAGCCGGCCGATCGCTTGTATAACACTCTAAAATGTGTTGTTTGTCGCCCCCCCCCCTGCTGCCGCGACGACCCTTCCCACCGCTGCCAGTTATCCCGGGTTCTGCTGTCCCTTCCTGTGAGCCCAGGATCAGCACAGCAGCTGCCTATCCAGAGAATGGAGGAGAGATCAGCATTCCCCCGCCCTCTAACTCTCTAAGGGCTGATGCACACCTAGGCGACACCTCACAGCGCGGCAATCGTGCATGATTCCCCATGGATTGCCACGCATTCAGGAGTGTGCGGCTACAACATGTGAAACACATGTACGAGGGTAGTGAAGTGGTTACAGTGATATTAAATTCAAAAGGTTTTTCAGCTATTTCGAATGCTGATTAAATCACTTACAATGGATGCTGCTCTTTGATGTTTAAAAGTTTTAGCTTCCTGCAAAATCAGCTGGTCCCCTATGCACTGCCCCTGATATCCAGTTTTAGGGTGGCTCCTTTTCCTTGCAGGGTCTTATGGAGCCACTCTTGTGTGTGCTAGTAAGCTGTGTGTGTCTCTACAAGCACACAGACACAACAAGTCAAGCCACTGGCCTCTTCCCTGCTTCTCCGTTTTCCTTCCTCTCTCCTCCAATCTCCAAGCTAGTAGATGGATAAGTGCTCTCCTTTGTGATCTTGTACTGGGCAGGAAGTTCAGGAGGTGAAGCTGAGAGAGTTGGATCTAGTTGTTTGGAAACATAAAGACTGTAGGTGTTTGGTCAAAAATCTAAAGAATTATTTTGCTGGACAATGTCTAGTTTTTTTAATTTGGATTCATTATTGAAAGAAAGGTTGAGAGTTTCTTACTAAATTGTAAATGGGGAGGAGTAGGTGGGGTGGAAAGCATTTAATTTTTTCCCCTGAAAATGTGTTTTAATGATTCTTAATTTGATGCAAGGTTTCTTTTTTATATTAGAAACACAATTGTTTTAGTATTTCGGTAAAAAAAATATTGACACGCTTCCATGATTTAAACAAATATTGTTATAGTAAGGAAAGCAGACAATGTTCCATGAATTAGGCTCATGGTGGCAGAGTTTAAGCCAGACTCAATCTGTCATCCTGTGAAATACCACACATGCAGGGCATACGAGTGATGTTTGTGAGGGCATTAAGCTGATTCATTATCTGATGAATGAACTTAAAACATTTTGGCTTAAAGCACTTTCACAAATGCGCACCATTATGTTTTACTTGGGGAGACACTTACTAAGGTTTATATTTTATCGGAGGTTAAAGGGAAATGTCAAACTTCTATCATTTTTTTCGGAGGAAAAGAATTTCAGAATTTGACTTTAAATACAGCAGCCATGCTCTTTGGCACCATTCTGTTTGAACAGCTGCTAAGTCTAACCCTGGCTGTTTTGATAAATATGGTTGTGTAATGTTTCTGTAACTCATTTGTTATAAGTGGCCAGTTCCGTGACAGAGAAATTGTATGATTTACATGGATTTCCTTACGTTTCATGACAATTGCTAATCTTTTATATAGCGAACTGAATTATTTTACTTAGGATAATAATTGAGTATTTGAAATGTATACTCTAAACAGGGATCAACAAAGATTAGTAATAAATGATAGCATTAGAGGAAATGATTACTGTAATGCTATCATTTATTTCTAAAGGGAAATACTAAGGCTGACTTTGATGATACCTTTTTTAAATACTAAGGGGGTTATTCACTCAGCTGCCTAAGGTGAATAACCGAAGTGAGCAGAGCCAAACGACGTTTGGCTATGCACTCCGGCTCAGCAAGGCTGCTTTCAGTCATACATCGGCTCCGGTACAGAATAGAATATAAGTGAAAATAATGAGAGAAAAAAAACAAGTTAAAAAAATATTTTATAAATGCAAAAAATAGGAAAATGAAAAAATTAATAGAATTATTTTAAAGAAAAGAAAAAAAATGGACCTTTCTCCATGCTTCGGCCGAGCTGAAGCATATGCCTTCGGCTTGGCTGAGCCGCTCGGCTGCTGTACGGGCTATTGTGAATAGCCTGTACAGCAGCCCTTCGGTTCGACTGAACGGAAGGGCAGAGGCAGCCAAAGCAAGCCGAAGGATCAGCCAATGCTATCGCTGGATCCTTCAGCTCTTTAGAGAATAACCCCTATGTGCCTTCTTCCACTGTCTGCTTGCTTTTTCCATCTTGAGACAGCCATGAATCCATTGTTTTCAGACAAAGGTCAGTAATGGAAGCCAACATTTCTCTTAGTACAGTTTTCCTCTAAAATGTTGAGCAGAAATCAAAATTCAAATTAGTGTAGTGCTAACCTATAGAAAAATCAGTGTTTCTCTCCTGGGCGGCCGGGAGCGGGAGGCTCCCAGAGCGCCCGGGAGATTTTTTTTCTCTTTTTTTTTTGACGGCAGCAGAACCGCCGGACAATAGAAAACTGTTGGGCGGAGCTAGCTGTCACTGCTAGCTCCGCACAATCGTTTTCTATTTACTTTTTTTAAAACTATTTTTCTGTTCTGCTCGGTCCCTCACTGCTGTTCGGCATCTATAAGAATAGGCTGAACAGCAGTGAGTACAAGCCTGAAGTGAATAGCCAAACAGTGTTCGGCTCACTTCACTTGGGGTCGGTTGTTCACTCGGCTGCCCTTGGCAGCTTAGTGAATAGACCCGTAGGGGTCTAATAGGCCCTTAGTGTCACCTTTCAACTCCAATAGCTCCTTGCCTGACTTCTGCAACTGAGCAAAGACAGCTGAGGAACCGGAAGTGATGCAATTAGCATCGCTTCTGCTCCCATTCAGCAGGAAGGAGATCAGCGAAAGCATGTTCACCATTCTCCATCCCTGCTTCCCTCTAATACCCATGATGCCCATCCTGGGCCTGCAGGAGAGGCAACAGAGCCCGGGAAGCAAGGCGGGGGAGTGTCAGGCAGGAGGGAGGGAGTGCACACTACACCGCCCCCTGGAGGCGATCTGGTGGCAGCTCAACCACCAGAATCACTTCCAGTGTAAAGCCGACAGTTGGGTTAACACATGTAAAAAGAGTCCCGGTGGTAGTCTGTTTATAGGGGCCTCACACTACATAGTTTGGTACAATTTGTCAATCTCAAAGATCTGACTTCAAACCAAATGTGACATGTAGACCCCCCTTCCCTCTCCAATCTCCATGGTCAATAACTGATGTAAAAAAATGGGGGTGATTAAAACAAATAATAATATAAATATTAATAAATAATATTATTAATAAACACCCACTTCTTCTTCCTGTTGGAGGGAGTCAGATAAAAAACACACATCACAAACTGTAGGTTTGAGCATAATGTATTCTACACAGAATTATACATGCACAGCTTGATTATAGATAAGAGAAGGTTACAATTATGACAGAAACAATCTTTAGTTGCCAATTAATCATCAGGCCAAGACTAACAAAGCAACACAAACACAGCCCCTACACCATAGAAGTCATATATTTAACAAACAAAGGTCTACACATCCTAATCAACATAATATATAACTCATAAACTAGATAGATAATAACTAGCCAACAAGATGTATATACAGTATATTATCAATACCTGGGGCTGCGCAATTTCTGGTCTCTCTCTGGTTCCCCCAAGATGGGGCTCCTTCATCTGCTCCAGTTGCCCCCTACAGCTTCCCTGATGCTTTTACCTATCAATCTTTATGCTAGTTACCCTAATTCACTGTCATGAGGAATCTATGATTGGTCCAAAGAACACAATCATATATTTCCCAGAAAGGTGATTGAATAGTAACTGAAGTCTATTTGCTGCCTACTTTTTATTGTGACTGCTAATTATGTTTGGAGCCATCCTGTCTCTGGAAAGTATATGTATGCGTGTTTATGAAGTGTGATCTTTCCTGAGTCCACATCCACCTTCACAATCCAAGACACCACTTGTGATTCTCACCCTGTGTACAGTCATTTGGCCATTTTTGCATATTGGCTCAGGAGGACAACACTGTTGTTATGCCAGTAACTACCCACACTATCACATCTGCCTGTGAAGACAAAAGGGAGATCTTAATTATAAGGCTTGACAGTTGGCTTTGGCATACTAACGAAGCCTGCGAGAATTCCTCTGATTACACTGATCCTAATAAAGATACAGAAGATAGCCCTCAACTTACAATTCAATTCACACTCTGGGTGGCATAAACACATCCTGTTGGCTAGTTATGTTGCTACGGCATGAACTCTCTGCAATTTTAAAATCCTTTATTATAGATATATCTATCTATAGATAGATATATCTATTATTATAATTTTATTTTATTTTTTTTCAATTGGACATTGGAATTTCTTATACTGAGGTTAGCAGGAACAGAGTCAAGCCATAGCACCAATTTAGGTAAAAATAACCTCCCTGGTGGGAGGCAGGCCTTAAGCATTATTTGGTGCCGGTAAAGAAGAAGAGTGTTATATTTATAATTGTAGCACTGCCCCCCGCTCCCTCTAAATTCTGTTGTGAGAATCGCATTCACCATTATGGACACACACATCTGTTGTGTACCAGTAAGCCATCTGGTAATAAATGACTCATTTTTCTTTAGAATGAAAATTTTAAATAGATGATGCAACTATTTTCTTTCAATAATGTTTCTTCTCTCTATTTTTATATACCTGCCTTTGAAGAAGTGTTAAGTAACACTTAATATATTATTATTTGTAAGAATATGTCATTTGTATAAAACTAACCACACCTGTATAACCAATCCTGCTTTGCCACCCTCCCTTCTTCTTTTTTTACTTTAAACTTTCACCCTCTTTGTTTTTCTTTTGTTTGGTTTTTTTTCAGCAACACTCAGGTGTGACATACTATTGTGATACGTGGTTCTGTGTCTTGAACCGTGCTATACTCTACTGGTTTCTACTTATTTATGGTCAATTCATATGTTTGTAGTTGTAATTAGTGATGGGCCAAACAGGCCCGAGTTCGGTTAGAATTCGAACTTTAGAACACTCAAAAAGTTTGAATTCGAACTCAATGCAAGTCAATAGGGGTAGAACTTTCAAAAATGATTGTCCCCTTTAAGGGGGCTAATATGCAAGTTATTGGCCATAAAAGGTGTATGGGGGTCCAGGTACTGCACTAGGGGACAGGAATCAATGAAAAAAAAACAAACATGTTTTTTAACCTCTTGCCGTCCGCCCGTTAAGAAAAAACGGACGGACGGCAGACTCGCATCAGCAGGTTGCAGTCGCCAGACGGCATTTTTTTCCTGCTCGCGCGCGCCCCCTAGCGCGCGCACGGGCAGGAAAGACCCGCTCGTTACTACAGCCGTTAACAGCTCTTTCACATACAAACGATCGGCGGCTCTATAGCCGCCAATCGGTTGTATGGCGTGAATTTCGGAGCACCCCTTTTGGTAATAATAAATGTTTTAGAATTTAATATAGGGGGAACTGTTTGTTTTTTTAAAATCTGTAGCTTTTCTTTAATATATTAAAAAATAAAAACCCCAGTGGTGATTAAATACCACCAAAATAAAGCTCTATGTGTCCCCAAAAAAGGGTATAAAATTCATTTCAATACAGCGCTGCATGACGGAATAAATGTCAGTCAAAGTACCGCAGTGCTGAATACTGAAAAATTGCCTGGATGGGAAGGGGGTTTAACACCCCGGATGTCAACTGGTTAAAGGAGCAGTGGTTTTAACATCACTTAAAGAGTAATAATAAAAATTAAAAATTCCTTCAAATATCGTGCCTGGGGGGTCCCCTTAACCTGCTTGAAAAGTAGCATAAAAAAAGTGTGTGTGGTTTCCCCTCAAAGTCATACCAGACCCATAAGGTCTGGTAGGAATTTTGAGGGGGAACCCCACCCCCAAAATGGTGGGGGGGGGGGCATGGGGTCCCCCCTAAAATTACACACCAGACCCTTGATCCGAGCAGAAAGGCGAGTGAGCCCCCCCACACTAGGCCACATGCCCTCGGCACTGGAAGGGTGCTTTTCAAGGGTCGCACCTTATCCCTGTGCGGATGGGGACAAGGGCCTCTTCCACACAAGGGTCAATCATGGCATCCAGCGTTGTCCACGATGACGACGACTCGACGAAATAGAAAATAAAACAATAAAAAATAAATAGAAATATTTTTTTTTTAAACGACGACCGCTGTCCCGTCCTCTCCCTGCGGAGTGCTGCTGCATATTGGTACCGTGTTTCCCCGAAAATAAGACACTGTCTTATTTATTTTTTTTGCCCAAAAAAACACACTACGTCTTATTTTCAGGGGATGTCTTATTATTATTTTTTTATGTGCAACAAAATGGTCAGTATCAGTAATGCTGACACTTTCTTTCTTTCACTTTTTACAGGCGGAGTGCATCTGGTATCACTCCGCCTGTCACCCTAACCGTATAATATATCGGATAATGCGGCTCTGCTCCCTCCGCCGCTGCAGCCTTGCTTTCTACAGAGCCGGCTTCCTTTGCTATCAGGGACAGCGGTACCAGCGGTGCAGCAGTGGGGACATCAACAGTGGACAGCGTACCATTTACCGGTACACTTTACAGTACTGTACCATTACATTAAGCAATGCCTTCAGGGGAACAGCAGTTGGTGATGTATGGTACTGGAGTGCTCCCTGTCACTGCGCTGGCTAGTGGGAGTCCCCTGTCATCCCCTTAATACAGTATGTCCCTGCAGGCCAATTCCATCTCTCCTGCTCTTCATGTTCTCCCTCACATGCTACCACCAAACTAGGTCTTATTTTCAGGGTAGGTCTTATATTACAGCAATCTTGAAAAATACTGCTAGGTCTTACTTTCGGGGTAGGTCTTATTTTCGGGGAAACAGGGTATTTTGACAGATGCCGGCAAAACATAAACAATTGGGCTGAGTTAACGGTGACAGCTAGCTCTGGCCGATTATGTAGTTTGATGTCATCTGACAGGTGAGCCGTAATTGGGCAAAGTCTTCATGGCTTTGCCCAATCATGGCTCTTACAGAGTACTGAGCCCTGATTGGGCAAAGTCTTGCACCTGGCCTGTGGTCAGCTGCAAGCCTTTAGCCAATTAGGGCTTCACAAGGCGCACTGCCTTGTGGGGCGTGAAGTGGTCGATCAGACCGCTGAATGCCCTTATAGTTTGTGTGTTTGGCGAACGCACAAACTAGCGATGTTCAAGCCCAACCCTAGTTGTAATGCTGATTTTTGCTTCTCATCATAACTCTTTCTATTACTGTATCTGCATTTTGCTATGGATGGTACATGCTGCATCTCCTGTACCCATTAAATGTACATCAGAAAGATTGACTAATTTGTTCTTGTTTGTTGCCGCTTGACAACTCAGTAAAATTGATAAAACAACAAATTTAGACTATGTATAAATATCAGCTTGAAAGAACAGCCTTCTAATATTTACAATGTTTAAAGTAAATTTAAATCCAATCATCAAAATTTTGTATAAACTTTACCATGGTAATGTAATTGCAAAAGTAATTTTTTATTCTTTATAAATCTGAAGATTTTATTAAAAAAAATACTTGATGGTCCTGCCATTAACCACTTCAAGACCAGGTGTTTAGACCCCCTTCCTGGCAAGGCCATTTTTCAGTATTCAGCGCTGCGGTACTTTGACTGACGTTTATTCCGTCATGCAACGCTGTACTGAAATTAATTTTATACAATTTTTTTTGGGACAGGTAGAGCTTTCTTTTGGTGGTATTTAATCACCACTACGGGTTTTATTTTTTTACTATAATTAGGAAAAATTACAGAAAAGTTTGAAAAAAAAGTTTGAAATTTGCATTATGTTAGGAAACATTCATTATTACCCAGTTTTTTGGTAAAATATAAAAGATCGGGTCACGTCGGGTAAATAGACACCAAACATGTCAAGCTTTAAAATTGCGCGCACCCGCGAAATCGCAGAAAACTACCATACCCAAAATTGGCCATAGGCGACACTTTAAAAGCTTTTACCGCTCATCAGTTTAGTGTTATCAGTGATTGATGGCCCTAGAACTATTGCTCTCACTCCGACGTTCGCGGCGATATGTAACATGTGCGGCGTAATGGGCTCAATCGTCGTTTTTGCACATATGCGCCCCCGACGCATGTTTGCATGCGTGTACGTATGGTTGGGGACATTTTTGTTTTTTTATTTTTTATGTGTAACTTAAAAAAAAATTGGGGGGGGGGAACTTACTTAATTTTTTTTTCCACTAAACTTTATTGCTATCACATACGGGGGCTAATAAAATCCTCCTATGTGATAGCAAAATATGTGACAGATCCTCTTTATGGAGACAAGACCCCTAATGTCACCTAGGACCCCCCAAAAGAAGCTGATGAAGCACAGATCTGCTCCATCAGCTTCTTTCCAGCTTCTGAAGCTGGAGTGTGACACAAGAATGCGGAAGTGATGTATTATACAATACAACACTTCCGCATTCTTGCAGAGGAAAGGGGGCCGGAGGGAGCCCGTGTAACGATCTCCCTCTGATCCCCTGTGACACTGGCGCCATGCTGATCCCGGGCTCGCACCGGGCACAACGGAGCCCGGGATCAGCGGGACAACGGCGGGTGGGTGGGGGGACTGATCAGCACCCCATACACGCGATCCGCCGGCCACCCCATACAGCTTGTATGGTAACAGGCATCACTGCCTGTTTTTAAATATCGGCCATTTCCCGCTCGCGCGCACCGAGGGGGCGTGTCTGAGCGGACGTCTAAAGACGCCCAGTCAGATCTAGAGAGCACCGTTTTTTTACTACGGCCGGCCCGGAGGTAGTTAAGATAATTGTTCACGCACTTTAAATAAAGTTTTACGTTGCATAAGTGTACAAGCAATTTTCTACCACACAGGCCATAGTGATCAAAATTGCTGGAGGACAGCTAACCTGGCATTTATAAACGGTGTGTATGAACAATGGCTAGATTTATACCCCTTAAAGTAAACCTGTGGCCTGTGGCTTTTGGATAGGCTGTCTAGAAGAATGCATTTACATGTCATGCTAAAGGAATACGATTAAAGATGACATTCCAAAGCAGAATGGTGTGCAGACAACATATCTTCTAGATTTTATATTGTGGCGCTATCCACCAGTTGTTCCAGCACTCGTTGGATTCTGGGGTACATCGGTACAGTGTGCGAAGGGGATATTACAAAGCCATATTTTGGATAGGCTATTCCTCTGGCTATAAAAGGGTCAGGTCATAGGGCATGCCTCTAATGAAGATGTTTTACCTTGTTTTATCTTTGGTTCCATCTTACTACCGCTGCAGCCACATCAAGGCTTGTCACTGTACACATGCACAAAAGTGCATGCGTTTTTTCACAGGGCACATTTCCTAATTGTTGCTGGCTGTGACTGTTTTTGCACAGATATTTTTTTTAAAGCAGACCTACCATGAAAATGAAAGGTCAGCTTTGTTCAAAGTGTCCAAAATCTGTTGCTAAATTTAAAAAAAAGTAGAAACATTGTTGTTTATGTGTTTAGATGAACCACTGATATCTTGAGGAATGCGGAATTAAGTTGTATTTGCTTATAAGGAGATTACATGTGTGTGTGTGTGTAGCAATACAGTATCAAACAGGAAACATATAAATCATAGACAAAAGCATGCATATAGGAAACTAGCATGGACTAGACTTGCGCTACAGTGCCATCTAGTGCTCAAAAGGCAATAGTACATTAGCATAAGCTTTTACATTTTTTAACACCCCTTCTCTACAGCATACGCGTTGCTATATGATGTTTAGCTTCTCTCGAAAGAAACTGTGATGATCCTTTGGCAATGGCTTGGTACGTGCGTCTGCAGTCATTTCTTCTGATGCGTAATATTGCATGTCGATAATAGCGTGCTCTTGAGTGTCCCTTAGCAGATGATACCTGGGGGTTGATTTACTAACCTAAACACACGCACGCACCAGGTGTGTGTGATTTTCACACAGCAAAACGTATTTATCAACCAAAAAGTCTCTAAAAGCATATCTCCACTAATGCCATATATGGAAAAATCATGCACATGATGCATATATAATGCTGCTTCACAGTTTAGACAAAAATGGTTAGCTCATGCATTTACATTCCTGCATTCATCAACGCAAGCAACACAACATAGAGCTAATTTACACAACATCACCTTGCAATTCCTGCACAACACACCTGCTGAGTGTGTACACACTACAAAGGTGTCTAGATTCCACCAGTAGATCATGCTGGGAGGGAACACACTACAGAGGTGTATACTTGTTCGTGGCGTGTTTATAAGGTTAGTAAATCAACCCCTTATTGTCACTTTGTCAGTCTTTGGGTTTAGGATTCCATATCACTTACTTTGTTCACTATAGACGACCAGAATACCTTCAATGGCTGTGTTCTCCAGTTTGGACCGCTTCTTGTTGGGAATATAGGCGTAAGCTTTACATCCAAACACTCTGATGCATCCTAGGCTAGTCTTTGATCCATGCCACATTTCAAATGGGGTGCTTTCAATGGCTTTTGATAGTAGTCTGTTCAGTAGGTATGTTGCAGTCATGACTGCTTCTCCCCAGTAATTCGTAGGTAATTTGGTATCTTACAACATGCATGTGGCCATTTCTATGAGAGTGCAATTTTTCTGTTCTGCTGCACCATTTTGTTCATGAATGTATGGTGTGGTTGTCTGGTGTACTATACCCTGTTTCTTCAGATAGGATTCCACTTCCTTACTGATGTATTCCCCTCTGTTGTCTGTGTGTATAGTTCCTGGTTTCCATTGGAGTTTGTTGCTGGACATGGCTACAAACTCTTGAAGTTTTTCTGATGTTTCCTTCTCCTGCTTCATCAGATATGTTGTTGTGTACCTGGAATAATCATCAATGAAAGTCAGTGCATATCTGTTCCCGCCCGATGTTGGAGTTTTCATTGGTCCGCACACATCACTTTGTATGAGCTCCATGGGGTGGGTGGGTTCTTTGGGTTGCCTGTGGAAGTGGGGTACATGTAATCTTTGCTTCCATACAGCATTTGCATGTCATGAGCATTCAGCAGGGCAGTATGGTTATATCTTCTGATAAGCCTTACTATATAATATCTTTTATGGCATCTGGATTTTGGTGCCCTAGTCGTCTGTACCATAGGTGGATACATTTGTTGTGTGGATTGCCTGTTTTGACTTGTTCGTCTGCGGTGATGTGTCTATATAGCGGTCCATCAAATTTTCCTTTTGCGATGATTTGCTTGTTGGTTCGTATTGTATATACAGTACTGTACATCACCTCTGAATTGAATTGTGAATCTGCTCTCCTGTGGATGAAGCCGGCTAGTGACCGCTGAATACGCCTCTTTCTTCTGATTTGGCACCTCAACTCTCTGCTTTCCTGTGTTTGACACTGGCTTATGATCCTTGTCCTTGCTTCAGAACTATGATTCAACACTTCAAGATTCTGCTTTACCGTGTGTGACCACCTCTGGCTTCCATCTGGTACTTCATACCTCCACTGCTTTGAGCCACCTCACTCAACCAGTTCACCAGTAACATGCCAGACATCTGCTCCTGTACCTAGAGGTTCCAGTGTCATCCTGGTACTGCAGACTCACCCACCGGTCCAAAGCTCTCACGTGACTCTATGAACCTTGTCCTGCCATCAGTACCAGCACCTGCGCCTCTCCACGTCCTTACAATCCCTCTCACCACCTCCAAGGGTACCCTTTTCAGCTTGGCTTCTATTCAGGTACATAATAATTCCCTTGCAAAGTGAGCAGCCTACTGTGTATGTATAAGGAATATATCAAAGCCAAGCAATGTCAACAATATACATAGAACAGGAAGACCACAGAACAGTCTTCATCAGTAGAGGAGGAAGTGTATCTGTTGTTTTAGAGCTCCACAGTGACGTCTGAGCCACGTTGATGGCAGTTCTACCACTACCATCTGAAATAAAGTCTATACACTTTTCATAATGTCACTAAATGTGCTTTTAGCTGTAGTTATACTATGTTGGACTAGCAGTCTAGCACAAACTCCATTTTTAACATGAATGTTTACCGGTAAGCCACAGTTTTGTATGTTTTGCATTACTGTTGACTCTGGTGTCTTTAATTGTACACTCCTTTTAAAACTGAAAATTAAAGGTCAACCCAAGTCAAAATTGTTATTGTTTCAGTTTTTAATAGAATGCGGTGAGATTAGAATACCCGTCTGATCTGCATAGTGGCCTGTGTTAGGCTTTTGTCTGAAGTTGGGCTTTGAACCTCAAAATACATTCAATAATGCAAGCTAGCCATTTCTACTTAATATGTGATGGGCTTATGTGATTGGCTGTCTCAGGGATCTTGGAAGTTGTTTTATTTGTATAAATAGCTGCCTTTTAAAGCATATCTAAACCCAACGACAAAAATGCAATTTATTGCAGCTTAGCAGTCATTAGATGTAGTGGCTGCATTATTTTCCTTTGATTAGTCTTCATTTCTACCTTGTAATCCTGGGAGTAGCACACTCCTTTTCCTAGGGTGACTCACTCACTGCACTGTATCTATGGAGGAGCAGCATTGTCATTCAGGGACAGGAGAACAGAACACCTCCCTTCTCCTCTTCTCCATAATGTGGCACAACATGAAAAGAACAATGCTAATAGCAGTGCCACAAACGCAGAGAACAAATGAAGTGATCAACTCACAAGATTTTTGATTTAATCAACAGGTATCCTTGTACTCATCAAACATATATAACAAAACACTTTTGATGGTATAGTAAACTGACCAACAGGGAGAAAATAGAAGAAGTTTACTGTTAGAGTGCACATACAATTTAATGACAATAGTCCGTATTAACTAGTCATGTACTAATAATGGCACTTAGTCAGTAAAGTGATGTTTGTGATATAACCGTTGTCACTTAATTGCAGATGCCTCAAGTATACACACATATGAAGCTCTGCCTCTAAAGATTTAACTGTAAATGTCTTACCATTAAGCTCACAATCTGGCATATTAACTGATATGGGCAGCATGCTTATGGAAGAAGTTATGTGGAAATGCATGCTACAGTAATGTGATGCGCTGTCCAGCTGCTGAAGCAGCACACTTTACTGTAACAACATCAGAATATGCGACTATACACTGCAAGTAACACAGGTGCATTTATTTCATTTCTACGTTTATATTAAGAACTATGATGCCAGATAACAGACAGAAGATGACCATGGAATTTATTTACATGCTCGGGATTTTTGACAAATGTCCTGGTAAATATAATTAGCTTTTAGACAATAATACCTGGATAAGTTAAAATCTATAGAATAGTATCCTATCAAGGAAATGTAAAAAGGCTGCAGCTTTCTCATATAGACAGCACAAGCACCTTTCCACATCACTTTACAGAATAAGAACCACGCCACCCCTTCTAAAGGAGCTTAAAATCTGATTTTCTTACCACTGTCATACAAGCAAGCATGGCAAGGCCAGCTTGGGTGGATATCAATTAATCATCCAATATTTCTAGCTTGTGGAAGGAAATCCATAGAAGCGTGGGGTAACATACAAACAGCATCTCTGGATGGAATCCAAAGACTCAGAATGCTATAGCTACAAGGTAAGCATGCTGACAACATACATACATCCCAATGTTTCAAAATAAATGCTGGGTGCTCCCAATTCATCTGAGCATTTTATTTAGCTATACCGTTAAGAAGGCTCAAAATAGTACTATATGAACCCTTAGCACTTATAACTTAAGATATTATTAGCTGCAAGAAAAATAAAGCATTTTTTTCAATCTCATTATTGTTTTTGCCATTAACACTGAGAAGCATTGAAAGACTTAATTGTAAAACTTTAAAAAAATTATAGAAATCTTGCAGCACTTAAAAAAAGACTAAAGTTTACTACTCAGTAGCAAGTGGTAATAAAAGGATCTCCCTTAAAAACCGTCAATAAATTACAGTAAAATCAAGACCACAGTGCCAAATCTACATAACAACTGAGTAATAAGAGTAACTGAATAATTACCTTCTACGATGCATGAAAAGGTAACATCCAAAACAGAAAATCCAGATAATCCATTTTAAAAATCAAACTTGTGGTTGATAATCATTAGGATCGGATCCTTGACTATTTGCATACAACAACGTTGTCGACAGGCAGCCTATAAAAGAAAAAAGTTCCCGCTGATCGTACGGGAGCATACAGTCTTGGCTGGAGATTGCAGCTCAGAAGAGTGTAGTAAGACTTTTATGTGTGAATGGTGCTCCCTGTTAACCGCCGTTGATGGTCATAATGGCCTTATGTGTAATCATGTACGGGTTTTTTTTTTTACATTCCTTATATTTCATTGATGCAGTATCGGTACACTTAGCCTTTACATTTTTAAATGCTTTCCTCTTCTGCCTAATCATGAAGATTTTCATTGTTGTTCACATTAGGATTGTACTTGCTACAGTATTTGTTTAAAGTATTTTTCAATTTCCTGTTTGGTTTTTATTTCACACCTTTGTTGTGTACAAGACTAAATAGTTTTCTAAGTTGTTTATGCTTTACTAAAATGTAAAGTTTCTACAGAGTTTTGTCAAACACTTTATTCAGTACCAACTCAAATGTTACCATAGTGTGCTCACTGTTGCTCAAATACTTCTGCACATTTGATATGGTACTTGGCCCATTAGAAATAGCACTGCTTCTCATCTAGTTGGTTCAGGTACCATTTATTTAAAGTAGATGTCTTGTAATGTCTATAAAAACCTATAACTTGCAACATAAAGGCACCATGCTACACATCTCTTGGGACAAAGTCAATTATGTTATATTTAATCTAATAGACATAATTTTAGGAAAGGATCTTGTGGCTTACCTCCTCTATATGACTCCTATACCCAAAAGCTGGTATAGACAATCTCTGCTGGTTCACATAATCAACATTGCAAAGGCATGTATTTCATTGCAAAGTTAAAGGCATGTGGTCTGGTATGAATCGGAAAGGGGAGGGTGAGCCCCCTCTTTCCTGGCCATCCAGGCTGCATAACTGCATAAGGGTCTTTAATAAATGTTTGGATTTACCATTTAAAAATACAAACAGGGTTATTCACAAAAGGGTGAAGACCTGGAAAGTCAGCTGAATTGGATAATTTTTCCAACTCAGCTATTTTGGCCTAGACTGCTCACTTCTCCTGCCTTCTCCAAACTTTTCACCCTTTTGTGAATAACCCTGTACAAAGAAACAAACAAAAAAGCTTAGGCTTCTGATAAAATTCATTAAATACCCTTATCCAGACATGCAGCCTGTGTGGCCTGGAAAGGGGATGGGGCAGTGAGCATACCCCAACCCCTCCTATACCATACCAGCCCATATACCTTTCAACATTGGGAGGGTACCTTGCAGCCTCCTGTAAGGTAATTTGTATCCAATGTTAAAGGGACAAAAGTCCCTATATCCTGTCCCCAAAGGGTACATGGTACCCCTTTATTACTCTCCTGAGTAATTTATGAGGTGGCCCTGCTCAGTGCCTTTGCAAAAAGATGCCTTAGTTGTATTTAGCTCCTACTTTAATCACAGTTCAGGCCATTCATTCCTGTGGTTGGGGTTATTCATTTGAAGCCCCACTGCACATGCACATACAAGCACAGATGCTCACCTTGGGTGCACACACATTCATAAATGACAACTGCGAATCACATATTGGGTATCGCCACATTTGCCATAGTTAGAAGAACTATTCAAGGGTCAGTATTTATGGTTATCTGTAAACCTCTGAGCTGTAATGATTTTTAAAGTGTCGCTAATGGATGATTCTGGGTATCATACTTTATCACTCTTTTGCGGAGGCACACAATTCTAACTCTTGACATATTTGGTATCTATTTAGTCAACTCTGCCTTATCTCCTACATTTATAGAGAACGCGGAGATTACATTGTGCTTGTGTTCACTAAAATGTAAGTTTATTTTTATTTTTTTAAATTGGGTTTGATAAACAATTGTGCTAATATCTTGTTATCTTATTCTAATATCTGATTCTAATGGTCTGCTGCTTACAAAAGATATAGAGAAGGGAATATGTTGGCTAGAAAGCCAACTTCACACTGCCTGATTGGTTAGGAAGCCAGGCTGCCTCGCAGTGTCACAAGGGAGCATGAAGCCAGCTTCCTGAGTGGCCGGGAAGACGGTCCCATGCTACCTCGGGATGTTCGGTACCTGGCATCAGCGAGTACTGATAAAAAAACATTGGTACTCGAACTCAATACCAAAAAAATGGTATCGGTGCATCCCTGGTAAAAACTATCCTTTGCTCACTCACAAGGGGGGCAACATCTGGGTGCCCCCTTCATGAAATGGGGTACCCAGAGGCAAATAAGCCCCCCTGCTCACAGACCCCCACAACCACCGGGCTAGGGTTGTGGAGAAGAAATCCTTGTCCTCATTGCCATGGGGACAAGGTGCTTTTGCAGAGTTACTGTCTCTTTTTTTTTAAAGTTCTGCAGAAAGAAATTTGTTCATAAATACTACTGCACCCGAATTAATGAAAATTTGGATTCAACTTGACTTTGGGACCCGAATCCTGAAAAACGAAATAAAGAAAAATCCAAAACAAAACAAATATTTTGCCGGCTTACATGTCTAAAATGCAAATTTTAGCATGTATGCACAAAATGAAAAAAGGGCTTTGACATTAAAAGGTTTCAAGGACAACTTCATTATAAATTAAATTGTCCTTTAAAATTGATAATTGCTGCAAATTGTAGGAAATTATTTCAAGTTAAAAAAAGTAGTAAAATTTCCTAAAAGGCACACTTCTCTGTTCCTGCTTGTGTGTTAGACTTGTGTCTATTGTGATATATATCTAAAAATACATGAAAAGTCTAGTCGAAAGTAGTACATTGTCCCTGTAAGTTTCACCCAGACTGTCTTGCTGAACGCTTACAATCTTCTGTTTATTTGACTTCTAACCTACTGTTAATAATTAGGGATTTTATATCATGTTACTGCCATCAATTGACCTTGTGCACTTCTTTCCCACGACCTGCCCCTTCCCCAAAAATTTTATTACCAAGGTGTCATTTTCCATGTCACTATACATTTGTATTTCCTATCTGCTTCCAATCCATGCCCATAGTTTTCTGGCTTCCTTTAACCCATTCTTCCAATTATGAATTAAAGTTTGTGTAACCCAAAGAACAAAAATTTTATATATTGTAGCTTGCCAGTCCTTAGATGAGGTGTCTGCATTAGTTATCTTTTTTTCAGGTTCTTTTCTTTATTTTCAGCTGGTAATCCTGCAAACAACACACTCAATGTCCCTTCATGGCTAAACTAATTTCTCCACTCTATCTATGAAGGGAGCCATTGCTGTTACGCAGTCTGGACTCCAAACATGTCTTTCTCTCTTCATATCCATTATGGGGGGGGGGGTTAGTAGTTTACAGAAGAATGATAACTTTGTTTGTTCTTTCAGACCACAGGAAGTGATGACAAGGACACTTCATTTCTGGCAAGTTTCAACAGGTATTTTTGTACTTGCTCCTACTCACCTCACCTCCCCTCCAGTAATGCAATGTCTGTGAGGTCCCTTGCTGGCCGCTGACATCTTCATCTTGTCTTCTGGGTTCAGGATCTTTGGCCATTTTGATTGACTATGCCACAATGAGGTAACTGCTGTGCATGCAGGATACATCTAGCCAAGGCTAATCATTTAGCTCCGAGTCCTACAGACACAGACCTTCCTGCATCTTAAATCTCTCCCACAGGTTACTTTTGAAAATGTTATTTGTTCTGTTTTTGCACACACAGAGAAGAGTTGACAGTGAGAATCAGGGCAATGATGCCAGCTGCACAGTGTTACTATTAAAAATTAAAACTATGAAAGGCACAAAATTACCTCACCTCACCTAGTGCACTGTGGCAGGGCCATTTCACAAGGAACAAGCAGCATTTACCTTGTTGAAGCTATAATTGTTTCAGTATTTGAAATTAGATTAATCCTGTCATTGTTGAATCTGTTTAAACTAAACTCCCTTACAAGGCTTATTCCTGCTTAAATAAAGCCCACTTTATTACTACTGGTTGGTAATTTGTGAGTTCCAATTTGGACAGGTCATCACTAGAAAGGGCAGGAAGACCCAAAAATCCAGGAGCTCCTTAGGGAGTCATTGCTTCAGTAGATGTAAACCTTTACTGATGTCATGTAGGTAGCAAAAAGGAATATTTGCGGATGGGGGAGGGAAGGGTGTTTATCTTTTTTCAGTTTGTTACATCTCAATACGGTACTTCTGATGTTCTGCTGCCTCTTTACAGCCTGTCCCTGTCCACACACATGCACTACAATATTAGCAGGCTGCATGTGTTTTTTTTCATAGGGCATACGCACTGTGCACAGCCCTCGGGTGTATTACAGCCTGCATACACTTTCTGTCTTGCCTGTTCCTGGCTTCGGGGGGAGGAGCTATATGCAGTGCAGTGGGCCAGGCACAGCAAAGCCTAGACAGCACTGTAGTCTGGAGAGGTTTTGCAGTCTTCCTTGGGCAGGCACCCTGTGGAGCCAGTAGAGGACTGAATCCACTGCAACAGGAGGTGGGCTACACGGCAGGAGTGTGTCCAGGGGCTGACTGGCAACTTTTAGCCCAGGGGGCAAGTACAACCCAGAGGCCCATGATGCGGCAACTTGACCCCCCTCCCGCTTTGCCTCTTCCCCCGCCTTCTCCCCACCCCTGTCTGCCACTTTTGCCATCCATGTAACAGTAGTGTGAATGTATTTATCGGTTTAGGAAATGTAAAGCACACTGGTAGGGGAGGGATGCCACATCAGGGCTGTGCGCGTGCATGACTGCTGCGACCCTGGTAGTTCTGCCACTAACTCAGAAATACATTGTACAGCATTGCAGAATGGCATTGGCTTTAGAGAACTACAATTCCCAGCAATACATTTCACAAAAAATCGATCCGCGCTGGCTGTACCAGGTAGACACGGCATGTTAGAGCGCCCCCTGCTGGAGCCTCCCGAGCACCTCCTTGAGGAGCAGCGGCCGCACCATTCACAGAGCAGCGTCGGATGCGGAGGGCGGGCGGCTGGCCGTGTGCAGGTGGCAGCGGCCGTTCGCGATGGCATCAGAGAGGCCCGGGGGGCAATTGCCACCCTGCCCCCCGGCCCAGTCCGCCCCTGAGTGTGTCTGTGCTTTATGTAGCACAGGGAGGACACCTAAGGCTCAGAGTTTGTAACCAAAGTTACACACTTACAGCATGCACTGGCTGCAGAAGTGCTCAATGGTGCTATGGCACTGCATGATTCAGGTATAGTGGTATCGCATTAGGACCGCCCACCTGCTGTACAGTATTTTTTACAAAAATGTTTTTGCTTTGCTAAATGTCCCCAATGGCAGTGCTCGGTTTCTATGCCCATAGTTTGACAATAGCTTTATAAGTAGCTTTGAAAATGTCCATAATTTTAGTAGTACGATTTGCCCATCAGAGACCTCATAGACTTTAATGGGTTTCACAGCTCCAGGTTTCATGGATTTCACGCAGGATTTAATTAAGCCTCTGTAAGTAGAACCCAGGCAGACGTGCTCATCCCTAATGCCTAGGGATTAATGTGCCTATACACCCATAGCTGTATATCTGCAGTGTGAGATCACACTGCTGCCTCTAACTGCTAGTCCTAATTTATCAGAAGTCAGAATTTGTTATGTCACTGTAATGAGCTCACTCTTTTCCTTGCAGACTCGGGAGGACACAAACTAGCGTCCTCCCATCACCCTAAGCTCAGTATACCGCGAGATACAGCTTGCGGTATACTGAGACGCCACAGTATACCGCAAGCTACTGCTCGCACTATACTAAGACGCTGCAACTGAAGCGGATCCCGGCAATTATGTCTGGATCCGCCCAGATGCGTGAGTGACAGCTGGCTCTGCCTATCTAGAGGCAGAGCCAGCTGTACCCGCCCCCTCCCCCGTCCGATCCGCCAGTCAGCGCTGGCGGATTGGAGCGGGGAAGGGGGAATCCAGCCCTTCCTCTGTCACGGCAGAGAGCTGTGACAGGATCGAGAGGTGAGCGAACGCCTGTATGTGTTCGCTCACCTCCCGATCTACTGAGCCGACCTGTGACAGTCTCATTGTCACAGGTCGGCTAAAACTATGAGGTGAGTGAAAAGCACTCACCTCATAGTTCTCCTTTAAGGAAGCAAAAGCCCTGCCTCCAACAAGATGGCCACCTTCACAAAGGGATACTGTACAGTGCAGAACAAGGCATGGTAAATCCGTAATGGGGAAAAGATCAACTGCAGGGAGACCACAAGCAATACTGATGACTAGCGCTTTGTCGCTGCCTTTTGTTTTGGGCACAGCTTTCAGAGTTTAGGTGCTCTTTAAGCCTTCTCTAGGATCTTTAATCTTGTGCTTCTCCTTAGTTTATGGTAAGAATGGTGGGGGTGGTAATACATATAATAATGCATAAAAATGGTGAAAACCGTATTTTCTGGGAAAAGGGCAATTTTGGATGCACAGTGCATTAGCAAACTAAAGGTCATATTGTTACTGTTTATATTTACTTACATTTATGTTATATATTTTGTTATGGTAGTTTATTAACATATGCTTATTTGGTAAACCAATAACGTGTTGTATCTATATTCTTTCAAAAAAAACTTTTTTGAAATACTAGAATAGTGTAGGAGCTCTTATTGCACTTTTCTGTGTAAGGTGTCCTTAAAGTAACACTTTTCTTCTGCACAGGAAACTCATAAACCACTACTCAGTTTTGTTTGTAATGGGCAGTTTTTAAAATATATGTAAATAGGGAAGGAGGTCTCAACTGTGTCTCCTACCAAAAACTCAAGCTCATGGTGTTGATTAAACTGCTAGAGTTGATTCAATATTGCATAATTTCCACTGACAGCTTAATAAATCCCATACAGCTCAACTTCTTCAGTAGTCTGTTGTTTTTCCCCTGGATTAAATGGCTCACGTGTGAAGCTGTCGAAAGGCTAAGAGACAAACAATACATAAATAGAAAAGGAAGCCAGTATAGCCAAACCCAACGACAATAGAAAATGCCATGCAGAAAAGTAGCTGCCAAGAGTAAATATTACCAGAGACAAATGTTAAATATTATTTTCATTGTTTAAAGGCAGTTCAAGCAAAAGTCAAAAGGCATGTTAATGGGTAAGAGGAATTGGTAAGATGCAAGGGTAGTGCATAGGTTGATATGCATATATTTTTTAACTGATCTGTTTTTAAATACATATTCTTTAAATACTCTTTCTCAAAATCTCTCTCTCTATATATAATTATATACATGGCAATAGTTATCTCCTTTCAGGCATGCTGTCTCTCTTTGAAGCATTGGATGGAGCTGTTCAGAAGGAGTATAGGTGAATGGGAAGAGCCACTGCTCTGACTCATTCGTTTGGGGAAATGTCAGATTGAGATTTTAAACACTATATACAACAGACTTTTTCAGTAAGAGGTTAAAGCATGCTGAGTACCACAGTATGAAATATTTACAAAAAATATTTCACAATTCCCTGAAGATAAAAGAAAACACATTTTACATTTAATTTTTTTATTTTTTATCCCTAACTACAATAAATTAAGCATATACATTTGCATTACCTTTAATCTAAATAACATTTTATTTTTGGAGAATTCATTAAAATTCTTATTTTGCAGACCATTCATTGCCCAGCAGTTGCAAACCATACAAATTGACTGAATGCCGATCATTCATTTTCCTCTATCTGATGATGAGGATTGCATAGGGTCCTGGTGATCCAATCATGCGAAATGGCAGATCTCTCACTACCTGTCTATGGCAAGCCTTGGGGATTACGCTGGCCATACAAGGTAAGATTTATTTTCGGTTCAGCCCTGCAGGCTAAATGATAGAAATTGCTAGATTTCCCCATCCACGCTAAAGAGTGTAGATGATGGAATCTCCCCTGCCGGCTATTGTATTTTGACATACCCACACAGTGACTGCAGTTGATAATAATCAATTTCGGCTGACAATTTTCCACCCTACTCCTTTGACAAAAGTCAATTGAAAAATGTACTTTTGTGTACCCGGATGGTGCCAACAGGGACACCCATGGATGACATTGTATCCAATTCAGCAGGCCCCAATTTGATTCCTTGTATGGTCAACTTAAGTTTCCACAGGTAGGAAATGTGACCACTGAGACTCCTATTTCTGCTCCTTGAGCAACCATTACTATTACAATGCTACTTGCTTCAGAATAAATGAAACCCCTTAAAGCAGACATTGATTTCTGATACATACTAAGAACATGCATCTAACCTTACAAGATATAAAAGAAGACAACTCAATTTACCCAATTTGCCCATATTGTATGTATAGCCAAAACTTTTTGTAGAGTAAGAAAGGGCCACTTGATTTTTTTGCTGCCTGTATTCCTTTGGGGATCTCCACCTTCACTTTCTGTTTGAGAGATACATCAGGAAGCAAGATGAAATCTTATAAAGTGAGGGGAATTCCAATCTACAGCTGTCAGTGGAAGAGGTGTCCCCATTGGTGAATTTCACTTCACCTGAACTGACAACTCAAAAAATGTCAGATTTCCCATCAACTTCTGTCTCGGTGACAATGGTCACCAAGACAAACTGGGTGAATTTACCTAGCAAGGACATAGAAAGCAATAAAAACAATTTCCTACTTTCCAAATCTAGAAATAAAAGCTCTGACTATACATAAACTTTATAGAATGGGCATTTTTTCAGAGAAATGGGGGTGTATGTATAGACGTATGTGCCAAAATGCAAAATTTGTGACATACAAAACTTTAAAAAAACTACTCTCAGCATGAGTGTCTTTACATATAAAGACTTTTTTTTATACCATCTGTAGGGTTCACACCAACTACCTAAACTGTTATCCTAAATGAATTGGCACAGATGCTTTCAAATAAAAACAGCATAACAGCCATCATTCCAAAGCTGGCAAAACCTCCCAGCAACCATGCAAATTGATTTCATGGAAAGTTATTGGTGCTGGATGTCCCACTAAACAAAGCGTTTGCCCTTAAATGACCTACTGGTTAAAGATCAACATCTATGCAGAGGCACTCCACAAGTTTCCATCGCTTTCTTTGAAGTAATACCACCAAAAACAACCCATTCAAGAAGAAAGTAATCTTAGCTGCTGTAGAGTCCCTGACTGATATCTTAATCCAAACTGAAACTGAAAATGTGCAGGGCAAAATGATTCTTTTTTAAAAATACAATATAAATACACCTCAGATAGTTGGATTAATGAGGGCAGCAGATTTAAAAATAATGAAAATGACCTTTCATCTTTGTGCCACCTCCATGCAGTCATGTGGTCAATGACAGTATATTATTTGATTGATGTCAGCAGCTCTCTCCTGTGCAACACCCGCATAATCTAACATTGTCACTATGACAAAGTAAGTGGCTCCCCTGGTAACAGCTAATGTCGCCTCTCAAAAAGTGTGTCCCTAGCAGCAGAGAAGAAGAAGAGGAAGAGCAATTCCTGCTAGAACGGGGACAGAGGAAGGAGAGCTTTGGGGGCTTGAGAACTAAGCTTATTGTAAATTATGATGGGTATATTATATTTTTTTTTACTTTTTTATGTTTGTGACTGCAATCCAGATGAATGAGCAGATCTTCTCACAAAACAAGTATGCATGTCGGACAGGATCATAGTATTTCCCATTGCTTCCCACAATAAGATGATGCAGCTGTCATCAGCTTAGTAAGGAATTTTAAAGCTGTGAATTTCAATTAAAAAAACTCATTTATGAGATGCTGTCATGTGACCTTGCCTGAAATCTGGTTGCTGTACCAGATTTAGAGTGCAATAGTGTCTATCCAGTTCTGCCACCTAGCACACAAGAATACGTGTCTAATGTAGTCAGCTACATGTTTGAGTATATTGCACAATATCTGGTCAACTGCTTTCCTGCCCTGGATGACTGGAATTTATAATATACAATATTTTACTGTCAGAGAAAAGGATAATTTAATGCAGTCTATGCTGTAGACTGTAACAAAGAGTGCTTTTATTTAATAGATGTCTTCCTTATATTGTAAAGCGCTGCGCAAACTGTTGGCGCTATATAAATCCTGTATAATAATAATAATAATAGAAGCATTCTTTTATGATCAGGAACTCGGGTAGTTGCTAAGTTGACATTTTGGGTCTAATAATGGGAAGAGTGGACTTAAGGCACAGATGTGCTAAATTCTTTGCACTCAGCTAATGATCAAAGTGCTTTACATGGGAGAGAATGAGATATCTTGGGACAGTCTGCAGTTCCTACTTTGACAGTTATAGTTTAAATAAATTTACATATTGTTATGCATAATATATGTATACAAGTTTACTTATTTTAGCAAAGTGAATAACACAAAAATATAACCTAATATAACCTATAGGGGCTAAATTATAAAGCACTGGCCCACCATATAGCTGGACAAATGATGTTTGCATGGCATTGCTGACACTAGATGGAGCTGAGGAACATAGGAATTCCTATGTCTATAATGTCTTTAATGGCCTGCGAATGGTATTTGCTCGACTATATGCTGGAGTAAAAGCTTTATAAATCAGCACTAAAGTATCACCAAAGATGTGTAATGTAGCTTAGATACTGTTTTTTCACCCACTAATAATGCTTGCATCTTTATCTCTGACAAATCCAGATTACATACAACGAAAACAGATTTGTATATATACTGTATATGTAGTTTTAAATACAGCTATTATAAGTACCAAATAATTCCTTATGTTAGCTTTATATAATCCTCTGAACACTAGGCAAACACTATAGGCTAATCAGTCTATACCAGGGGTATGCAAGCTTGGCACTCCAGCTGTTGTAGAACTATAAGTGCCATGGGGTACTACAAAACTGTGGGGTCTATTCACGAAGCTGCCGAAAGATCTAGCCGTAGTGGCCCCAGGACCCCTTCGTTTCAGTAGAACCGAAGGGGTGCTGTACGGGCTATTCACTATAGCCCATACAGCTCCCGAACGTGGCAGAGCGGCTCAGTCGAGCCGAATGCATATGCATCGGCTCGGCTGAGCCGTACTGAAAGCCGAAGCTGGCCAAGCGGCCAGCCATTGGCCAGCCGACAGCCTGCTTCTGACAGCTGGGCGGAGCCAGCCGTGATCTTACGGCTGGCTCCGGTCACTTGCAGAGAGATCAGCGTCCCTGGTTACCTGCTAACCAGGGACACTGATCTCCAAACAGCTAACTCTCACTGGCGCCTGCTGCAGTTCTCCATCAGGTCCATCAGCAGAAGGCGGGTACAATGCTAGTTTACTATTGGCTATTGCAAATTGAAGTAGCCAATAGTAATGTAGCACTGTATGTCAATGGGAATTTTTTTTTTCTATTCTGACATCGTTCCGTGTCAGAATAAAGAAAAAAAAGAAACAGCAGTGTTTCTCTCCTGGGCGGCCGGGAGCGGGAGGTTCCCAGAGTGCCCGGGAGAGTTAGTTTTTTTTCTGTTTTTTTTGACGGCAGCAGAGCCGCCTGACAATAGGAAACTATTGGGCAGAGCTAGCTGTCACTGCTAGCTCCGCACAATCGTTTTCTATTTACTTTTTTAAAAACTTTAAAAACTATTTTTCTGTTCTGCTCGGTCCCTCTGAGGGACCGAGCAGAACAGCCGAGGCGAATGCCGCTGAGCATGTTCGGCCGACCCGAAGCCATGTGAAGCAAGCCGATGTACGGCTGATTTCAGCCGATGTACGGCTGAAATCAGCCGTACAAGCCTGAAGTGAATAGCTGAACAGTGTTCGACTCACTTCACTTCGGGTCGGTCATTCACTCGGCTGCCTACGGCAGCTTAGTGAATAGACCCCTATGACACCCACAGGCATGACTCGCAGAGACGGATGCATCATGGGATTTGTAGTTTCACCACAGCTGGAGTGCTGAGGTTGCCTAGCCCTGGTCTATACTCTTGTGCTGCCAGTGTAGCTCTGGATGCTGTTCACAGGAGATAACAGAGCTAATGCTATAGTGGAGAAAGGTGAGTTCACTGATGGCTATACCATCTTGCAGGGGTTTCATTGCTGGGTGATGAACTTCCTGCATTGTCCAAATATTCCTTTCAACATGCAGCAAGCAATTGGACAGTTTTCTCAAAACTGACCTGGGGCTTCAACTATAGTCATCTAGTCATCCACTGGTGAGCTATGCATGCTTGAGATCCAACTCTGTCTGTCATGAACATTATGAGGGATGGTGGAGTTTTATCACAGTCTCTTTTAGCTTTTTCATCAGGGTTTAGAGCTAGGAGGTCTGGCAGGTTTTCCCATCAATTAAGTTTCAATCATTTTAGAATCCAATATAATTGGAGTGACCATTACTAATGATAAACTATTCACATCACTTACTATAAGCTATTAGCTTGCAATGTGGGAGCATGACTAAGGAAAAGCAAGGTCCACATACTTAAGTTAAGATGCAAATCCTTGAATGTGTGGATGGTAGTTGGAAGTGTTGGAAAAGTACAATTGTTTTTACAAAAGCAGTTGCAGTTTTACAAATTGTGTAGAAACAAAGTGGGCTTAGTAGAGAACCAGTCACAGAATTAAAGTATATATAAATCCTAACAATGGGCTTCTCGTATTTGCTCCCTTTTCGTTTTTGTTAAATACACCATTGAAAGCATTTTGTTATACAGGTATACATTTAATAAGTGCAAAAAATATCTGTAGATTGTGCTGGAAATCTTGTCAACTGATAACTTTCTGTGTCCTCTGTCTGTGGTGCACTGGTATTAGTTAGTAGTTATATTGTTCTTACAGTACCATGTCGATCTCTGTTATGTACAAGAGGACAGAGTTCCTAGTAGTCCTATCCTGTTTCTGTTGTCCTGATGCATTGCATTGAGTGAGCATTGTCACCCATGGACACAAGGGTGTCACTAGACTTTTCGCCACCTGAGACGAGGGAGGGATGCTAGTGATGCACGTTACGGGAGACGGGGAGTGGGGGGGTTGTGAGGTGGTGCACGTTACTTCTGTCCAGCATCCTGCACGCGCTAGTCGACAGGAGCTGGGCAGAGCGTCCCCAGGTTGCTAAGCTCTTAGCAATCTGGGACGCTCTGCACGGAAAGGGGGCGGCAGCCACACCTGCCACCACCCCCTTGTGACCCTAACAGATGCCACCTCAGGCTACCTCAAGTTAGGGGCAGCCCAGCTAGGAGAGGAAGTGAATTGCTGGCAGAATCACTAGGTGAAAAGTAAAATAAACTCATAAAAGAAAACGAATGCAGCCTCCACATCTAAAGGACTGCTAAGCTGCTATTTAATGTAATTTTGTTTTGGAGCTTAGATACATTTTGGAAAAAAAAAACATCTGGAAAAGAATAAAGTTAATACATACCTGTTCCTCTAATCTGCCTTTTTTTGAAGGGCAATCTTTAGACCGACACACTTCCTGGTATGTCGAATGCATGTGTCCCTCAACGCACACTGTGGTACCACCTACCAACCTTTACATTACTCAATTTTCTGTAACAGAGTAAAGATTTTAGCACTGGGAGGCAACATGGATATTCATTTCCTTCTTTTACAGGTTTTTTCTTAAATAGTTAATTCTGCAATAGAGTTGACAAATATATTACATCTAAACTGAAATCCACCAAACGTCTTGATGTCTAGATTGAAGTAGCTTACACAACATACATTTATTGTCTAATTTAGTTAATGCAAATGCGTTCGTAACACCGCACTTCATCCTTATTTAGCCACTTAATTGGCATCAGTTTCCTGTCTAATACTTTCTAAGAACTGGTTGAAGGAGAAAATGCTCTGAGCTCTCTATGAAAAGGCAAGGAAGAGTGGGGTGCCATTGAATTGCAAATTGTGCTTAATTTGAATGCACACTGCTCTGTATGCCCGGGCGCCTGCAGGCACACACCAAGAGCATATGTCTGCAGCAACAAAAGGGGCTTCTTAAGAAAAATGTGACATTGGTCCAGGCAGAAGGATAAATAACTTTAGTCCAGGCTGTCACTTTTGGTTTAGAATGAAATCCCTGTGAAAAGGAAGCCAAGAGATTGAACCCTACCTGAAGGATGCCTTTATATCGTATATTATGAGAAGTTCATTTGCACGCAGCAGCGTTGCAGATCTCATAAAATGGGCTGCTTGATGGGAGAGGAACATCTGGATATCTTGTACAGGGCTGGTTGATAAATAAATGTAATAGTTTGGTTGTACAAGTTTAATAAAGTGTGAATAAAGGACATTACAGGTATCAAAAACTAAAAATAAATATGTATTGCTATGTTTCCATAAACTTACTTTTTGAAGATGCCCATGGGATGTACTTCCTCAATGCAAGTGACACAATTTCACTCAGGCCTGTGAATAATATACACTTTCTTGTGTCATAACTCTTATAGAGCTTGCCTTCTGAACTACAACTCAACATCTGAACAATGTAACATTTTAATGGCTTGCTGGAAGCAATGCATGATGGGATATGCAGTATTGAGAAATCGAGATTGCATCACATCAAGCAGCAAGGAAAGAAATGCAAAGCACACTGGGAATCCAGGAAGTTAATGAAAATGATGGGCAGACAAAAGAAGCACTCACATAAAATGGATTTTGTCAAGTAAGCTTTGATTGCATTATCAAAAACAACTCTAGTATGTATTCCTGTTACAATGCTGACGTTATACCAGGATAGTATATGCTGTGACTTTAGAACGCCTTTAAATGGAACCAATAGAGTTTATGATATTATCAGACTAATAAGGATCTCTGGCACTTCCATGTTCCCTGAAAAATGCAGACTCTGCTAAATCATGTCAAGAGGAAACACTATAACTAAGGGGTCTATTCACTAAGCTGCCGTAGGCAGCCGAGTGAATGACCGACCTGAAGTGAAGTGAGCCGAACACTGTTCGGCTATTCACTTCAGGCTGGTACGGCTGATTTCAGCCGTATATCGGCTGAAATCAGCCGTACATCGGCTTGCTTCGCATGGCTTCGCGTCGGCCGAACATGCTCAACATATTCGGCCGACCCGAAGTGCAGAAGGAGTTCGAATCGGCCGATCCAACATCTGGATCGGCTGAGCCGAACCTCCGGCAGGCTACTCACTGCTGTTCGGCCTATTCTTATAGATACCGAACAGCAGTGAGTGAATAGCCGAATGCCGCTGAGCAGCATTCAACTCGGCTGTTCTACAGAAAAATAGTTTTAAAAGTTTTAAAAAAGTAAATAGAAAACGATTGTTACAGCTAGCTCCGCCCAACAGTTTTCTATTGTCCGGCGGTTCTGCTGCCGTAAAAAATAAAACGAGGAAAAGAAACCTCTCCCGGGCACTCTGGGAGCCTCCCGCTCCCGGCTGCCCAGGAGAGAAACACTGTTTTTTCTTTTTTTCTTCTTTATTCTGACACGGAACCGTGTCAGAATATAAAAAAATAAATAAAAATGTTTGCCCGTGGCAGCTTGGCCAGCTTCGGCTTTCAGCGTGGCTCAGCCGAGCCAAGGCATATGCGTTCGGCTCGACTGAGCCGCTCGGCCACGTTCGGGAGCTGTACGCGCTATAGTGAATAGCCCGTACAGCCGCCCTTCGGTTCTACTGAACCAAAGGGTTCCTGGGGCCAAAGCTAGCCGAAGGCTAGATCCTTCGGCAGCTTCGTGAATAGACCCCCATGAATAGAAGGCCTCACGGGAATATGATTGTTGAGAAGAATGGGCATTAAAACCTTGTATAAAGCATACTAAAATGAACGTACCTTGGCCATTTCCCCCCAAATAAAAACACCTAAAAAACACCTAAAAAGTTTTAGTTTGACTGGTAAGGCAATAGCTTTATTTATTTAAACAGCATATACTAGTTTCAATTACAATAGCAAATGAACTAATAACTTACAGCTGACAACAAACCCAACATAACACAAGTAAACGGTCCATACTGTACATAAAAAGAAATCACGTTTGCATTTATCCAGCAAAACAGCATGTACATTTGTTCTGTGTGGGTTAACCAGCTGTAAACATATGAGTAGTATACTATATGAATAGTAATAGTAACAGGCCGGACAACTCCTGTCCCTTTAAAGTGACACTAGACTTAGGAGTTAAATATGAAAAATACATTCAAGTACCTTAACTATAAAAATTTATCTTATTTGTGTATCACTCGGCTGTATATCCTCAAATCATCTCTGTATTCATGCTGACACTGTCCTTCCTTCTGGAGGATGGATGCTAATGGTTTAACATGGTCCCTGTGTGCGTTGTAAAGTAGTCACCGATCCAAGCTCACTCCCGTGATGGACTACAATCTCAAGTCAAATTAGTAAACTAAACGCGAGATTGTAGCGGTGACTACTTATTAAACTAAACGTGAGATTGTAGCGGTGACTACTTTACAACACACACAGGGACCATGGGGAACAAAAGTAGCCCCCCTCCAGAAGGAAGGACAGTGTCAGCACAAATAGTTAAAGTGACATTAAACCCTCAGATTTTTTAACATAAAACAATACTGTAATGTGTGCCTTACTGTAATCCATGGTTGTTTCCCTTCTCTTTGCTGCTCTTCCTTTTAAATCTGTATCTGTTCTCATGCTCTGCAGAACTTCTGTTTTGCAGCAGACTGCCTTGTCTCAGGAATGGATACACGGTGTCTCTGTATTCGTTTGCATAGGCTTGTAATCTGAGCCAGCACTACAGGAAGAGGCCCTGAGCTGAAAAGGGAAGTTCTGTCCAGCATGAGAAGACATGAGGATTTAAAAGGAAGAGCAGCAAAGAGAAGGGAAACAACCATGGATTACAGTAAGGCACACATTACAGTATTGGTTTATGTTAAAAAATCTGAGGGTTTAATGTCACTTTAAGGTAGTGAAATGCATTTTTAAAGTTTAAGTTTAACGCCTGAGTTTAGTTTCACTTTGAACTCTAAAGGTATTGCATACATTTATTTAGGATAGCATCGGGAGTCTTCCTGTTAGCCATGCACTGTATGAATATCTAGGGGCTCCACCCACATATAGTATTTTCTTGGAAAAGAACTAGAACTTCAGGGTACCTTGATATGAATTACTCAGGAATTCAGAATCAGGTAACTTTGTCTTAGCATGCTAGTTCTTTGTAAAAGTTCTATCCCTACTCATGCTTCCCTTCCAAGAATTGGTGTGGTATTCTCATGTGTAATAAAAAGAAGTTTATGTTTCTGACTTATCAGGATCGTTTTCAATCCTGTACATCCCTATAACTCTGACACTGTGGCAGTGGGTTCAGTTTTCACAGGATAGGCAGTAAATTAACTGTTGTAATTGGTACCACATTAGCCTCTGCTCTATTGTCAAGCTTGACTTTTACTGCAGTCTCTCTGAAGAAGAGATCATCTGGCTGCTAGCTGTTTTGTACAGTCTTGTGATATATTTGAAACACAGTAAACAGAGAATTATTTCCCCTGACTATTTTCCTGCTGGATTTCTCCATAGTAATTCTTTTCCTGCAAACTGATTGTTTCCTCCATGCTTATGATGTGTCACTCCATAAGCAAACCTTTGTCTAATCTGCGCATTTTAACCACATTGTTTATGATTACTGACGTGTGCAGTGGTTTTCTGTAAACCCTACCTGCTGTCATAGGCAGTATGTTTGTCTTTTAAATGTATTGTGCTTTTTGTATTCTAAGATACAACCTACTTGGGCCTCTCGAGCGCACCAGTTACGTCTGTCTGGTTGCATTTCGGCGAAAGGGCTATAGGGAAAAGACTATTTCTAAAAAGATTAAATCTGCCCTAAGAACACCACGGGAAAGACTGCTACAGTACAAAGAGAAGAAAAACCCAACCAGGACCCCTCTTGTAGTTACCTACAATCCTACTCTAGAGGTAATACGCAAAATTATCAAAGATCTACAGCCAGTACTCTCAGAAGACCCCATTCTTAAAGAAATATTCCCTCAGCCCCCAATACTGGCTTTCAAGCAACCACTGAACCTGAGAAGAAAATTGGTACGCAGTAAGCTGACCCCAGAACAGGCACTTACACAGAATGGCACAGTACAATGCAATAAACCTTGCTGCAAACTTTGCCAACATATATGTCCCCCATTATGTCCCCATAAATACCTTTAAATAGGTGCTGAAAACCACACTGTCATATACATTTCCTGTATACCGTCAGTGCTCAGAAACTAGTACACTGTTTTTTTCACTATTCCCCCACAGCGCCACCCCTTCTCCCTAATGTCCTGCCCACATCACTGCCCAACTCTCTACTTTGTCAGCCCCTTCTACAGCCTGGAGCCCAGCTGCATGTGACATTTGGTGCACGACAGTGTGGGAGATGACCAAGGAAGCACAAAAAAACTGCAGACGTTACTACTCAGAAGAGGTAGGAATATGCAATCATTTTAAAAGTAAGAAAAATAAGGTCTTTTTATTTCTTTTACAATGCTTATTCTAAATACCTAATGTGGTGTTGGTGCCTTTAGGTCTCCTTTCATTTTTTAGTTCTGACCACAATAAATATCAAAATTACGTAGAAAACCACTATGCATCTCATTTAATCTACTGTCCAGCCTATTAAATGGTTTGTTTCAACCCTCTAATTGCCACTTTGCTGGCCAACTTGGTCTGATAAAGGAAGTTAAAAAAAATAACACATTTACTGACCAAATCAATGGGTGAAAATAAAGGAAAACAGCTTAAAAAAGAAAACAAATGCAGCCACTACATTCAGGGCCGGTCCACACCAACAGTGCCTGCTTTCCGGTCCAGTGCAATCTGAATAAATGCTGCTTGCACTATTTTTTCAGGTCGCACTGGACCAGAACGCAGGCACTGATGTGCCACGCATTTTGGTTCGGGCTGGTGTGAACTGGCCCTGAAAGATTGGCAAACCGCAATATATTGCATTTTAGCTTTTGGGTTTAGATGTGCTTTAACCCTCTGCAGTTCTACAGACTGTCTGACAAAGCGATCTTGGACTATTAGGTGTGGCAGCAGTTGTGTACATTGACACACACACACAGGGTTGTATACATTGACACACACACACACAGGGTTGTGTACATTCACACACACGGGCTATGCTATATGATTACATTCTTCTTGTATGGAAGACATGTTTTTCTATGCTTTGGAACCTCTAGTCTTGCTAAAGAATAGTATCATCATCCTCTAACTTACACATCTGGCAATCATTACATGTCAAGTTTTGGGAATCATTTTCACCATTTTTCTTCTATAGGTGACCTGAATTCTGTCACCCAGAACATCAAAGAAATCCTGATCTAATACAGGAGCAAATTATATTTTTGCACAGTGTGCTGGCTTTCATTAGAGTTTGTAGAGAACCTGAGGGTAATAATGACTTTGTCTTTGTTGTTCATGCTGTGCCAGCAAACAGTTTACCCTGTGTGTTCCCAAAGGAAGCATTTCCAAAGACTACTTTTATTACTGAAATGATCAATCATATAAGGAATGCACAAGCAGCTCTCACCTTTATTACTGTTTCATGGTAAAATAAATGTAGTTCCCAAAAATGTACAGCATTACAAGGAGGCCCAATAGATATACTTTATTTTAACAGACCTGGATTGCATGGATTTAAAACTACCTCCCCTGCAGCTTTGACTGAAATTGTTTTACAATTGAATGCTTTTATCCAATGGAACACTCTGGCCAAACAAGTGATTGCAATCTTTTAGAGTGTAAGCCCTCAGGGGCAGGGCCCTCCTTACCATCTTGTCTTGAATTGTATTGTGCTTGTAATGTCTTCCTTATATTGTAAAGCGCTGCACAAACTGTTGGCGCTATATAAATCCTGTGTAATAATAATAATAATAGCAATCTCCCGACCCACTACCTCTGCCCCACTTTTTTCTTTCTTTTCCCTTGTTGCTTCTTCTCTTTCTTTCCCTATATCTGAGTCTCTTTCTTACATCCGTATACTGTTATACTCTCTTTGACTTCTCTCTTTGGCTTTTTTCTCTTTGTTCCATTATCTTGACCACCTTAATAATTATACCTATGGTTCTCAAAGATCCTGAATGGAATAAGTTAATGCACAATCCCATATATAGCTACATAGCTTTTACAGACTGATACAGCAATGTTTGTCTTATTAGAGTTCTAGCAGACTCATCACTGCAGTTTGCTAAATGTATTCCGAGGTCATTCTATTTATTGATTATACTTTATATTATTATTATTCATGACATGTATTGAGCAAAAAATGTAGTTAATTAGAACAGTTTTTTTATTGAACTTCGATTGTCTTTAAATTTTTCACATGGGCAGTTGGTTGGCATTTACCACACTTTACAGTATATTTACATAATAATTAAAATATCTATTTTTAAAAGGGAAGGGTGGCATAAAAGTATTTTCTAGTTTCAGATATTTCATTCTAAATTAAACGTCATTGTAATAATGTTGTGTTTGCAGAGCAGTACCAAAAGGTAGTTATTGGATTAGTATTCTCTCTTAAATTAGACCTAAACCCAATCACTAAAATCTCATATTCGTTTTAACATGTTCCCATTAAAAGCTGGCTTTAATCTATTTTTAAATCTGCAATATTTCATTAAAATAATATCTGGTGATCCTGCCATGACAACTAAGCCCCAAATGTACTCCTGTATTGTCATCTAGTCATATCCGGACCTGGCTGAGACTACAAGGAGTCATGCTTACATCCAATGCACAGTAGATGTAGAAGTGTAAGTGCCACACCAATCAAAACAGTCCAGATGCAACTTTATTCTACTAGGGTCAAGGGACATTCAAGTAAAGTAGCCAATGGGAATAGAATATTATAATACATACAATAAATATGAGAAATGATTGCTAGAAGATAAAAGGTTACTTGAGGCAGCAGAAATGTAGAACAATACATTGAAAGTAAAAGATTATAATAAAATAATTAATTATCAAAGTGCAGTATCACAGTTCTAGAGAGATGGCACATGAAAAATCACTATAGTTAATTTGGACCTAGCTGAATTATAATAAAACATAGATCTAGTACTTGGTATTGTGTGTATACACAAGCAAATATATTGAAATCAAAGCGCTGTGGACAGATCCTGATGCTGAGTGTTGTGAGTGCAGGATTGCTAGGGGTGCTGCCCCACTTCAGCCAGGGGAACTGTAGAACTGTAAAACAAAATAAATAGAAGGACGCCCACCCTAGTGCAGATGATTTTTAATTTTAAAAAGACACAGAATTAAAATGCAATAGTACTCACAAAGGTGGGTCGAACAAACGCATGTATGGGTGGATTCAAAGATACATCGATTTCAGGACTGCAATTAGCCTGTGTGCCACTCGATTGTGGCGTCGTTGACGCGTTTCCGGGGTCACGCCCCCTTCTTCAGAACGTCACCCATACATGCGTTTGTTCGACCCACCTTGTGAGCATTACAGCTCCGTGAGCCTGGATTTGAATATGCATGGTGTTTACTGGTTTTCCTTGTGTGGGTGTGCTCTGATTTTCTAAAACATTGTTTTGGTTTCATAAGAACATATTACTAGGTTAATTGTCTTCCACTCAAATTCGCTTTAGGATTGTGGCAGGAACATTAGACAGTTATCCTGCTGTGTGCACTCCTTCAGTTGTCCAAGGGGCAGGGTGTAGCAGGGGCTTGGCAGGTATCGGTAGCCATGGCGGGGGATCCTTTCCCTGCAGAGAAAGGTGGCCATCAGTCACCACTCCACGCAGGGAATCCCCCCCCCCCCTCTCCGTTTCTTCTGATCTGACTTGAGGGAGGGGGCAGAGCTAGAGAAGCAGAGCTAGCTGTTAATCAGCCGGTGGGGTGGATCTCAACAGTATTATCTGGATCCATCCTGGCTGCAGTGTGCCTCTATGCTCTCAGCATATAGCGGGCAATAGCCTGCTATATACTGAGTTTTGGGTCACTGGAGGACATTAGTATATTTCCTCCCGTGACCCTGAAGAAAACTTTGGGCAAAAAAGGTTGCTCCATAGTTCTCCTTTAATGATATCTTGTCACAAAAGGGTTACCATCCCATAGATTACAAAGTGGTAATTTTGTCATGTATTTATTCTTTGGTAACAACCTAGTTTAAGCTGAAAGTCCCATCTAACAGGAACCCTGCTGTCCATTTTGACAAAAAAAAAAGATGATCCTATTACAACAATTTAGAATAGAGGATTGAAGTTGGATACCTAGTTGTACAGTATATTGATAAACTTAAGTCATAGCTAACTCACAAAAAGGCTCTACTTACAATTAATGCTACTAAACAATGGCCCCATTATTAAGAGTTACTGTTAGCCAAAGGCAGATACATAGTCTAGTCACATTGTGCTCCTTTACATGCAGCTAACAATTAGTATTTATTTAAATTTCACAAAGCCACAAGAGAAAAGACACATTCTGAACAAGAAGCTCAAAGACCGTGTTGTTACAATGATTTTTTTTGCGATCTGGAACAACAAGGGTAAGATTGGGATTTCTCAGAAATAATGTAATTACCTTGTTAAGTTTAGGTCAACATCATACTCAATGCACAATTCAGCTAAATAAAAAGGCATGTGTGGTCTTAAAAGCTCTTGTACAACAACCTCTACGTATAATATGTTTTGTTGGCTCAATAAAAGGTATCCCAGCCTGTAAAGGATCCAGCTTTCCCAATGACTAATAAGGGTTCTAGAAACATATACAGCAAAATCCACAGGCATGATTACATGGAACATGCTCTCTTGGGGCATTATTACACTGAGTGTTCTCTCTAGGGGCACGAACTGGAAACTTAAGATGACTGGAGCGAGAGAAACGTAGCTGAAGTCCAAGAAGACCTACAGAAATAACAAATTAGATCTATGCAATAATTTCAAGAAGCTGGCAGAAACAATCTTAAAATATTTCCTGTTACAAAATATTGCGTAACATGGACTAAAATTATTTGTGTTGAGGGTTGGTGAACAAAAAGGAGCATTGTTCTTTGACTCTGTTGTCATCAGTTTATGCAGAGCATAGGGATAGCTCCCCAAAGCAGTGCCCTGCAAACACTATCCAGATGGTGGATGAAAAACATGCTTTTCTCCATCCAAGCTGGGGTCTTTCACAGTTTACACAAAAAAAAGCATGAGCTTTGTTTGGATTTTGTGAATCCATTCCCACAAAATGTACAATTTGCCTGAGCAGACAATACAGTTATTTGTAATGCCCAACATAGAATTCTTGATTGTGTACCGCAACATTCTTTTCTCCCTGTCTCTCTTGTTCTCTCGTTCTCTCTCTCCCCTTTTCCAGTGGAAAAGTTTTGTCGAGTGTCAGTTTTAAGAATGAAGACATCTTTGTACGAACAATAAATTGGAGAGTATGTCACTAATACACTGTTCTGAAGATCATTAGCCCGTAGTAACGGTTCGTCAATCTTTACACCATACTCCATGGTGTCATTTACACCAGTGATATACAGCAGCAACCACCACATTTGTAAACCATGAGACCTATTTGACAATATGTACTGAGCCAGCCCAGAAATATGGACCTGCTAGATTCTGAGGTCTTACTATTTAAGTAGGCGTAAGACAAAAATTGCTATTTGCTCCATTTTAGGTGGGCAGCATGGTGGGTGTGTTTATCACTCTCGCATTACAGCTCAGTGAGCCTGGATTTGAATATGCATGGTGTTTACTGGTTTTCCTTGTGTGGGTGTGCTCTGATTTTCTAAAACATTGTTTTGGTTTCATAAGAACATATTACTAGGTTAATTGTCTTCCACTCAAATTCGCTTTAGGATTGTGGCAGGGTGTAAGACCATGCCTAACGGCAGAGTTACGACTGCGCATAGGCCTGTTCACCACATTTGCGGGAAGCAGCGGCTACTGCGCATGCGCAAACGGCAGCTACTGCGCATGCGCAAACGGCACATGGCGCACAGGAAGTGACTTGCTCTGTCTGGGAATGATCCTATTTAAGCTGGCCCAACTCCCGGGATCTTTGCTGAGTGGTCTTTCAGCTTTAGTGTGTATTCCTGTATCTTGCCTGTTGCCATATCATCATCGACCGGATTCCTTGACCTTGCCTGATTGCCGCCTGCCTCCGACTTCTGCTTGTCCCTGGATTCTCCTTTTCCTTCTCCTTTTGTACCTTGCTGCCCGATTGTTGCTGACCCTGGCTTGCCTGACTCCGCTCTCCTCCAGCCGCATCAGCACCTGCTTCCTGCCTCACTGAAGACGGGCCTCAAGGACCTGCCCAGGCCCAGTGTCCTGCATCGTTCGGCACCGGTGCTGCCCGTAGTTTCCCCACCTCCTGTCTCCACATTCAGGGTTGTGGAACTCGTGCTGCAAAGCAGGCCTCCTCACAACTCGGCTCCCCACCAGGTACGTGATACAGGGACATTAGACAGTTATCCTGCTGTGTGCACTCCTTCAGTTGTCCATAGGGCTGCTTATCAGTTGGGGGGTGGGGCAATCCCCTGAAATGATGGCAGATAGCAAAGAAGCTATTGCTTCCCATGCTATCTGCTGTTTTGTTTTTGTTTTTTTGTATTCTGACAGCTGCTGCCGTCAGAATAAAAAAAAAACAGCATAGGAATGAATAGCTAGATTGCTATTGGCTATTTCAATTTGCAATAGCCAATAGCAAGCTGGCTATTGCACCCACCTGATGGAGAACTTCCGGTCCATCTCTGCTGATTGACAGCAGCAATGGGCGGGTGCAATAGATATTCTGCTATTTGCTATTGCAAATTGAAATAGTCAATAGAAGCCTATCTATTCATTCCTATGCTGTTTTTTTTTTCCTCTGACTGATGGCAGCCAGCTGCCCCAATGTCAGAAAAAAGAAAAACAGATCGCAGGAAAAGACTGTCGAGATCTGACAGTCGATCCGTCCCAGCTGCGATGGTCTCAGTATACTGTAAGCTGTAGCTCGCGATATACTGAGCTTTGGGTCACGACAGGACGCTAGTATATGTCCTCTCATGACCCTTAAGAGAACTACAGGGAAATCCATTCAAGTACCTTAAAGAGGAACTTTACCCATATCTTCAAAATAACAACTAAGGCACCTTTAGAAATATTTGGTAAGGACAATCTACAAACAGATACTTCTAGATAATTGCAGGCTTATTTTTCTTTCTCTCCCTATTCTTCTGACAGTGACCATTTTTACTAAGGGCAGGTTACTAGATCTCCTTTTACTTCCTGGAACTCTGACACATGTGACTAGAACATGAGACCAGACACATCATCTCAGGGGAGGAAAATGCTTTCCCTGAGATCTCATGAAATTACAGATTAGATTTTGCAGCAATGTACTGCTGATATAACCTTCCCAGGATGCATTGCTTAGGCACGATTACATCATTTGTGTCAAAGTAGAACAGGAAGTGGGAAAAAAGAAATTGTAAGAAAAATAAAAATATGTTTGTTTAACTAATGAATATAAGATGATTTCATATCAGCATGCAGAGCTGTATGCTGTTGTGATTTTTAGTCAAAAGGGGTAAAGTTCCACTTTAAGTATAAACAAAAATGTATCTTATTTGTGTATCACTTGGCTATAGATCTTCAAATCATCTCTGAATTGGTGCTAACACTGTCCTTCCTGCTGGATGGTGACTACTTTTATTCTCCATGGTCCCTGTGTGTGTGTTGTAAAGTAGCTACCGCTCCAAGCTCACTCCCGTGATGGACTACAATCTCAATATAAATTAGTAAACTAAATGTGAGATTGTAGTCCATCACGGGAGTGAGCTTGGAGTGGTGGATACTTTACAACACACACAGGGACCATGGGGAACAAACGTAGCCACCCTCCAGAAGGAAGGACAGTGTCAACATCAATTCAGAGATGATTTGAGGATCTACAGCCGAGTGATACACAAATAAAATACACTATTGTTAATAGTTAAGGTTCTTGAATGCATTTTTAAGATTTAACTCCTGAGTTTAGTGTCACTTTAAAGTTTGTGAACTTTTGCATCGGATAATTTTGCGATCCAGGTCAAATCTCAGTTTAAGCAAATGTGCTCATCGTTATTTATGAAACACTGATGCATTTTCTGAGTTTAGACCTGAATTGTTATCCGTTATGGGAAGAAAAAATTTCCTATTAAATATTCAACATGCTGATTCACTTCACGTGGATACTGGCAAACTTCCTTGTATGCACTTCTAAAGCTAAATAAAAATAAACAGTTTAGAAACAAAACAAATTTAATATGGAATATTACATTACTGAACTGGCATACAGGCCAAAGGGTTACACAGGCCTGCAGGTCTCAAGAAAAATAACAAACAATAAGCAGTCTAGACTAACTTTGTTTCCAAAGCATAATTCCTCTAGTGTCAGTAGATCACAGCAGGGCAGGTCTTAAAAAGACAGCAACCCTCTTATTAGCCTCTTACATGAGCTTTCAGCAGAATACGCAGTACAAGCTCAGACATCCCAACTCTCCCGGATGTTCCGGGATCTCCCGTTATTAGATAGTGGCTCACGGCCGGGATGTCTGAGCTTGTACTGCGTATTCTGCTGAGAGCTCAACTGTTACTGTCGAGATCCGAACAGCTGCGTGAGTGACAGCTGGCTCTGCCTATCTAGGCAGAGCCAGCTGTACCCGCCGACCCCCTTCCCCAGTCAGTGCTGGAGGATCGGAGCGGGGAAATCCCTGCAGGGAGCCGTGACTGACAGTCACTGTTCTCTGCAGGGAGATGATCGAGAAGTGAGCGAGCAACAGCATGTGTTCGCTCACTTCCCAATCTATTAAGCCGACGTGTGACAGTTGCATTGTCACAGGTCGGCTTGAACTATGAGGATGAGTGATTTTCACTCACCTCATAGATCTCCTTTAACTCCTGAGCTTAGTGTCACTTTAATGGTTCTTGCTACAAAGCATTTGCAGTCATAGTTTCGTGTGAACTTTAAAGCAGAACTAAAGTATCTTTTTTGTATACTCTTTATTTCAAAGAGAAGCTTACAAATAGCATGTACCAAAGGTAAATCAACCAAGAAAGCATAAGGCTCCATTCATACTGGAGCATCTGTCCGCGTGTATTCGGCTTTACGGATACGCGCAGAGCCGCACTAAACAGAGAAAACAATGCACTTCAATGTGCATTTTTCAGACTATTTGCCCCAAAAATAGTGCAACGCAATAATACGGTGGATTCCGCTTGTTCGCGGCTATATAATAGCCGCAAACGAGCAGAATCCATGCAGTTGTTTTGCATATATCGTTTGCGACTGCACGGAAAACCGCGTTGGAAACGCAAACGTTATATATGAATGGAGCCTCAGACTTCAAAAACCTTTACACACGTATTTCAGGTCATGTAAAGTATATTTTTTAATGCAAATAAAAATTGTGCATGCTTGCAAATCTGTTTTACCTTTTTGCATTATCCATATTTAATATATTCATATGCCCCCTTGCTTAGTATGCAAAATAATATAAGTGGGAGGGAAAAGAAGGAGGTGGCACCATTTGAGAGAAGTGATGTAATCACTCCTTGACTAATTTGCATACCTAAAAATTTTTATACATGTTTTTTTAAGTTTGGCTATGGTAGGAAATATAATATCACTGACTTGGCAGCTCTAAATCACATAAAGTGGAAACTTTTGATCACAATCAACAGAAAGAAAAATGTATTCAGGGTGCAATGGTGCTGAGCCAACGTAGTCCACTTTTTTTGTACACTAGTAGTTCATTCAGTCTGAAGCACATGGACTGGCTATTCCATAACCTGACAGCAATACATCTTTCAAGGAAGCTACTGTGAATAACTGGGGTTGGCAGTACTAAATGATAAGATCACTCCCTAGATTCACTATGGGATTGCAAGCTTAATGTGCTAATACACTTTGCTTTAGCAGTACCCAGCAGGAGTGTGCATTCTTGCTTAGGGAGCAGCTCAGGAAGCATTGTCACCAAAACACAGGAAGTGTCCATATTGACTGTAACTGTCAGGATCTGCAGGTCGAAAAAAGGGAAACTAAAGTTATCTAAAGGAAAACAACAGAGAGACTAGAACAAGTGCAGTCATGATTTCATGAATATTTATTTTAAGATTTAGATACACATAAAGGTGATAGCTTGGCTCCCCCATGACATTAAGCCCTGTACTGTGTGCTAATGCTACCACCACCTGCTAAGGCCATGCTGCTTCCTGCATCCTATATAAAGAATATCAAGGGTTAGCTGAACCTGCTAGGCCAAACACATTGCTCATGAATTTGAAGCAGCCAGAAAAAAACTGTATTGAGAAATAGATACACACTGTGTACTCATTATTTAAATAACATCTGAATGCAAATAAACAATGTCACTGTCTGGGAATTTAGTCTTGGGATCTCCATTTACATAGCAACTTTCTGTGTAGGAGTCAAAGAAATATAGAGTCTGGTATAGGAACATATAAAAAGCAGCCCCTCAATTCTTAACTAGCAAAAGAGGAGCACATGGTGGTAGAGTGTGTAGAGGGGGGCTGAAATTCATAGCAAGTGTAGTAAACATACTACTTGCTTTGCAGTCAGTCCTGCCATCCAGAGAAAGTAGAAAGTAGTAGGCCACTCTTGAACACTGCTGAATACTCTTCAAAAAATGAGACCTGTCAAAAAAAAAAAGTCACCAGTGGAGAAAGCTAAATCTGGGATCCGGAGGTAATGGTTTAGTAGACTCAGCAATCCTGCAAAAACTTTGTGCAGGGGTAATCATAGTTAAGTTTTTATAGTTTGCAATAATTATAGTTGTTATATTATGTTTTAGGGGTATCTTACATTGGTTCAGCTTGACTCAATGTAAGTATCCATATTTGATCTCTTGAAGTTCAAAGTGTTCTCTGATTGGATGAGGTGGAGATCATGATATCATCTACCCCTCCTCTCTACCATGTCCATTTACTGTTGAACTCCTTATTTTAATTGAGAATAATACAGGGCATTCTCTGAATGGTGGTGGTGGTGCAGAGCAAGCTATCCCTGTGCTCAGTGTGAAAAGCAGAAGCCGCTGAAGCTGCAGCTGGAAAAGACCAGTTATCACTGTATGTGGCAGGGATTACAACAGTGATTTTTAGCCTCTCCAGTGGCACTCCGTGTACCAATGTAAGTTTCCATGAAAAAATATTTTGGGTTTAGCTTTAAATAGGCAAAAGGAAAGAGACAAGGCAGGTTTTATCTTGATTTAAAAATTAGAGTGTATAATCTGGGAGGCAATAGCCACAAATATTAAACAGTGACTGGACAGTATGTAAGTAACTGGGCTAGGCAGCAAAATAAGAGGGAGAAACAAGGATTTATGTCTAATAAACATTAGAGTGTATTATCTGAGACACAATAGCCACAAATATTGTACAGTGGCTTGACAGTATGTAAACAGCTTGATTAAGTCATGATTTAGGCCTCTTGCACACTAACCGGCTGTGTTTAAGCACAAGAGAAGTATAAACAATTGTATGCTTCCTAGATCACTTTCCTATTATTTAGTTGTTGCTGAGTTTACACACCTTCAGGTGCATTTAGCTGAATAAAACCTGGCTAAACAGACTCGGACCACAGAAAATCCTAGTTTGGCTAAACGCTTCTAGACTGGATGCACCTAGACGCAGCTGGACCTCTAGGTGTGCATTCAGTCATAGAAAAGCATTACATGAGTTCAGGTGCATTTAGAAATGAGCTTCAAACTCACCTGAACTTGTGTTTTTTCAATATAGTGTGCATGAGACCTTAAGAGAGAGATGTGAGGCAGGTTTAAGCATGGATAAACAGAGTGTATTATCTAGGAGACAATAGTCACAAATATTGTGCAGTTTCTGGACAGTATGTAACAGCTTGGTTAAGATACAATTTAAGAGGGAGACAGATGAGGCATGTTTTATCTTAAAACAGAAATTAGAGTGTAATAACTGACAGACAATAGCCACCAATCACCAATATTGTGCCAGAGAACCGAAATAGGTCACACACTTTAGGCTACAATGCAGCATTTACCCTGCAACAAACATTGGAAATTTGCCAGCTGCAACAACATTTTGTGGCATTCTTTACACTGCCGTAGCAGTTCTTTACACTGCCGTAGCACAGGAGTAGGGCCACAAACTTTCAGTCGCAATGAAGGATTTACCATGGAGAAAACTTTACAAATTTAGAAGCTGCAAAAACTATGTGTGGTATCTTTACAGTACCAAGGCATTAGAATAGCCTGCAAACATCAAGGTTGAATGCAGGATTTTTCTTGCTCCAAACAGTTAAACATTTCACAGCTGAGCTCCAGCTGCAGAAACATAAGCAGGGCTATTCACTAAAGGGTGAAGGGTTTGGAGAAGGAAGAAGGGAAAAATCTAGGCCAAAATAGCTGATTTGATAAAATTCTCCAATTCACCTCACTTTCAAGTTCAGCTATGTTGTTCTAGATTGTTAATTTCTTCTGCCTTCTCCAACATACAGGGCTATTCCCTTTAGTGAATAGCCCTGTATGTTGCACCTATACAGTGCCAGTGCACTGCAGTAGCCCACAAACCTGGAGATGCAAAGCAGGATATACCCTGCAGAAAACCTTATAAATTTAGCAGCTGAGTTGCAGCTGGGAAAACACTGTGTGGCACCTTTACACTGCTGGAGCACAGGAGTAAGGCTGCAAACTTTAAGACACAAAACAGGATTTACCCTGCAGCCAATATTAGAAATTTGGCAGCTGAGATCCAGCTGTGGAAACATCGTGTGGCATTTTTGCACTGTCAGAGCCCTGAAATATGTCTTAAACTTTGAGGCGCAATGCAGGATTTATCTTGCAATAAACATTTAAACTTTGGCAGCTGAGGTCCAACTACAGAACCATCGTGTGGCATCTTTAGAGATCTGAAGCACCTTAAAAGGCCAGGAAAGATGGCAGGTGATGGTAATGGTGGGAGGTATCAATT
>NW_017306857.1:739095-740533 GCF_000935625.1 Nanorana parkeri | reverse complement strand
GCACTGACACTTTTTTTCTGTAGCAACAGTAGCAGGGGTTTTGTACTCACTAATAATGCTTGGCTGGTTTGTGAGCTGGTACACTTACTGGTAACTGGCAGATTTGCCTCTCTATAGCAAAACTTCCTGCTGCACTTAAGGTCCACTCAGACCAGAAGCTCCATCGCATATCGGCCAGAGGTTCGGCCTGGACACCCAATAGTCCATGGTATTCTCAGTTCTAAAGGTGCCCATACACCATACGATTATCGGACTAAAGTTTTCGTCCGATGATCGAACCGTCGTATGATTTTCGCACGACGGCGCCATCCTGCCCCGATTATCAAAAGGTTCAATCAGTGGTAGTTAAAAAAAACACCTGGACGACTTGCGGTAATTGACCGCAATTATTTTCGTTTGTGCATGCGCAGTGTTTATCGTACGACTTTTGACGGACGGAAACGCCACCAACCATGCGAACATCGTACGATCGAACAAAGTTTTCAAACATTGTTGACCGTCAAAAGTCGTACGATTGTACAGTACTATCGTACAACGATTGTTGTACGAAAAGTCGATCGCATACGATTATCGTATGTGGCATTCTTTACACTGCCGTAGCAGTTCTTTACACTGCCGTAGCACAGGAGTAGGGCCACAAACTTTCAGTCGCAATGAAGGATTTACCATGGAGAAAACTTTACAAATTTAGAAGCTGCAAAAACTATGTGTGGTATCTTTACAGTACCAAGGCATTAGAATAGCCTGCAAACATCAAGGTTGAATGCAGGATTTTTCTTGCTCCAAACAGTTAAACATTTCACAGCTGAGCTCCAGCTGCAGAAACATAAGCAGGGCTATTCACTAAAGGGTGAAGGGTTTGGAGAAGGAAGAAGGGAAAAATCTAGGCCAAAATAGCTGATTTGATAAAATTCTCCAATTCACCTCACTTTCAAGTTCAGCTATGTTGTTCTAGATTGTTAATTTCTTCTGCCTTCTCCAACATATAGGGCTATTCCCTTTAGTGAATAGCCCTGTATGTTGCACCTATACAGTGCCAGTGCACTGCAGTAGCCCACAAACCTGGAGATGCAAAGCAGGATATACCCTGCAGAAAACCTTATAAATTTAGCAGCTGAGTTGCAGCTGGGAAAACACTGTGTGGCACCTTTACACTGCTGGAGCACAGGAGTAAGGCTGCAAACTTTAAGACACAAAACAGGATTTACCCTGCAGCCAATATTAGAAATTTGGCAGCTGAGATCCAGCTGTGGAAACATCGTGTGGCATTTTTGCACTGTCAGAGCCCTGAAATATGTCTTAAACTTTGAGGCGCAATGCAGGATTTATCTTGCAATAAACATTTAAACTTTGGCAGCTGAGGTCCAACTACAGAACCATCGTGTGGCATCTCTAGAGATCTGAAGCACCTTAAACGGCCACGAAAGAAAGAAGGGGA
>NW_017306857.1:736930-739056 GCF_000935625.1 Nanorana parkeri | reverse complement strand
GCACTGACACTTTTTTTCTGTAGCAACAGTAGCAGGGGTTTTGTACTCACTAATAATGCTTGGCTGGTTTGTGAGCTGGTACACTTACTGGTAACTGGCAGATTTGCCTCTCTATAGCAAAACTTCCTGCTGCACTTAAGGTCCACTCAGACCAGAAGCTCCATCGCATATCGGCCAGAGGTTCGGCCTGGACACCCAATAGTCCATGGTATTCTCAGTTCTAAAGGTGCCCATACACCATACGATTATCGGACTAAAGTTTTCGTCCGATGATCGAACCGTCGTATGATTTTCGCACGACGGCGCCATCCTGCCCCGATTATCAAAAGGTTCAATCAGTGGTAGTTAAAAAAAACACCTGGACGACTTGCGGTAATTGACCGCAATTATTTTCGTTTGTGCATGCGCAGTGTTTATCGTACGACTTTTGACGGACGGAAACGCCACCAACCATGCGAACATCGTACGATCGAACAAAGTTTTCAAACATGCTTGACCGTCAAAAGTCGTACGATTGTACAGTACTATCGTACAACGATTGTTGTACGAAAAGTCGATCGCATACGATTATCGTATGGGCACCTTTAGAGTGTCCACATCAGCACGGGACTTGATGTAATCAGCAGTCATATGGTTCAGCTGGATCTGTCAACTGTGGTTTAAAAATAAACTCTCAAATGTGCCATTCATCTTGTGAGCGCTTTTAAGGTGCCCATACACCTGCCGATTATCATACAATAATTGCAGGAAACCCCGCGATCGTACGATAATCGGCAGGTGTATGGAAGGCGTGCGACCGTTTCTTCGGTACGGTCGCACGTCTTTTGTCTCCCAAGCAGGCTCAAAAACCCGATGAGAATCGTACGATTGTTGGCGGGTTAGTGGCATTGGAGTCATTGGAAGCCCGCCCCTCAGCGGGGCGTGCTTTCGATGATCGCAAGTACGATCTGCCTGTCCAAGATGGGCAGATCGTACGAGCTTTTAATTACTTTACAACCATCCCACGACTCAAGTCGTGGGATGGCTGTAAAGTGTATGGCCAGCCTAACACAGCACCTTTTTAGTACATTTTACCATTATATTAGGGATTCAATTTGGTGGGCACCCAAATGCAGCCCCTGTCTTTTGTGTCCAAATCCTAGGGTCCCTGTGCAGGCATTTGGCATAAAAGAGCCAGTTCATCACATTCTGCCTTTAGCAGAGTACCCTGATTCCTCACTGCAACTCAGGACAACAATCTCCTTAATAATCTCACCCCACCATGTACTACTCCTGGGGGTTTGGAAGGGAGAAAACACTCCCCTAAAGCCTTCTTCATCTCCTCCTCACCAACACTGCAACCCCCTTTTATTTCTCCTTTGCCTCGCAGAAATAGAGGCAGTAGGCAAAGGATCCTGCTTGCCCTGAGACAGCTGCAAGTCCTCCTCTTGCTCCTGCTGATGTGCCTCCAGTGTCATACTCCAGGAGTAAGGCGAGAGAGATTGGGGGTTATTTACTAACCTAAACACACGCATGCACCAGGTGCGTGTGATTTTCACACAGCAAAATTTATTTATCAACCAAAAAGTCTCTAAAAGCATATTTCCACTAATGCATAGTTACATAGTTACATAGTATTTGAGGTTGAATAAAGACATTAGTCCATCAAGTCCAACCTATTAGGATCTCATTCTAGGAGTACCCGTACCCCTGTATATTACGGTCCCTTAAGAAATCGTCCAAAAGTTTCTTGAACAATTCCACATTATTTGCTGAAATCACCGCCTGTGGCAGTGAGTTCCAGACCCTAACTGATCTTACTGTGAAGAACCCCCTTCGCCCCTTGTGCTGGAATTTTTTTTCCATCAATTTTAGGTGATGGCCTCTAGTTTTTGTAACGGAGTTAATTTTAAACAGTTTATCGCTAATGTTGCTACCACCATTAAACATTTTGTACATGGAAATCATATCCCCCCTTAATCTCCTCACCTCTAATGTGAACATATATGCCATATATGGAAAAATCATGCACATGATGCATATGCAATGCTGCTTCACAGTTTAGACAAAAATGGTTAGCTCATGCATTTACATTCCTGCATTCATCAACGCAAGCAACGCAACATAGAGCTAATTTACACAACATC
>NW_017306857.1:660509-735810 GCF_000935625.1 Nanorana parkeri | reverse complement strand
TATGGAAGGCGTGCGACCGTTTCTTCGGTACGGTCGCACGTCTTTTGTCTCCCAAGCAGGCTCAAAAACCCGATGAGAATCGTACGATTGTTGGCGGGTTAGTGGCATTGGAGTCATTGGAAGCCCGCCCCTCAGCGGGGCGTGCTTTCGATGATCGCAAGTACGATCTGCCTGTCCAAGATGGGCAGATCGTACGAGCTTTTAATTACTTTACAACCATCCCACGACTCAAGTCGTGGGATGGCTGTAAAGTGTATGGCCAGCCTAACACAGCACCTTTTTAGTACATTTTACCATTATATTAGGGATTCAATTTGGTGGGCACCCAAATGCAGCCCCTGTCTTTTGTGTCCAAATCCTAGGGTCCCTGTGCAGGCATTTGGCATAAAAGAGCCAGTTCATCACATTCTGCCTTTAGCAGAGTACCCTGATTCCTCACTGCAACTCAGGACAACAATCTCCTTAATAATCTCACCCCACCATGTACTACTCCTGGGGGTTTGGAAGGGAGAAAACACTCCCCTAAAGCCTTCTTCATCTCCTCCTCACCAACACTGCAACCCCCTTTTATTTCTCCTTTGCCTCGCAGAAATAGAGGCAGTAGGCAAAGGATCCTGCTTGCCCTGAGACAGCTGCAAGTCCTCCTCTTGCTCCTGCTGATGTGCCTCCAGTGTCATACTCCAGGAGTAAGGCGAGAGAGATTGGGGGTTATTTACTAACCTAAACACACGCATGCACCAGGTGCGTGTGATTTTCAGACAGCAAAATTTATTTATCAACCAAAAAGTCTCTAAAAGCATATTTCCACTAATGCATAGTTACATAGTTACATAGTATTTGAGGTTGAATAAAGACATTAGTCCATCAAGTCCAACCTATTAGGATCTCATTCTAGGAGTACCCGTACCCCTGTATATTACGGTCCCTTAAGAAATCGTCCAAAAGTTTCTTGAACAATTCCACATTATTTGCTGAAATCACCGCCTGTGGCAGTGAGTTCCAGACCCTAACTGATCTTACTGTGAAGAACCCCCTTCGCCCCTTGTGCTGGAATTTTTTTTCCATCAATTTTAGGTGATGGCCTCTAGTTTTTGTAACGGAGTTAATTTTAAACAGTTTATCGCTAATGTTGCTACCACCATTAAACATTTTGTACATGGAAATCATATCCCCCCTTAATCTCCTCACCTCTAATGTGAACATATATGCCATATATGGAAAAATCATGCACATGATGCATATGCAATGCTGCTTCACAGTTTAGACAAAAATGGTTAGCTCATGCATTTACATTCCTGCATTCATCAACGCAAGCAACGCAACATAGAGCTAATTTACACCTTGCAATTCATGCTTGGCTTGGCACAACACACCTGCTGGGTGTGTACACACTACAAAGGTGTTTAGATTCCATCCATAGATCATGCTGGGAGGGAACACACTACAGAGGTGTATACATGTTGGTGGTGTGTTTATAAGGTTAGTAAATCGACCCCATTGTGTCACTAAAACTGCCTCTTGGTGTGGTTACTGGGGGTGTGGCCACTAAAGGGTGTGGCCACTGAGGGGTGTGGTCACTGAGGGGCGCTGTAAAGCTTTCTCGCACAGGGCGCCTAAAGGCCTAAGGCCGGCCCTGCTCTTCGTGGCTCACCATTCTGTTCGCCTCATTAAAAGGTGCCAAAATTCTGCACACGTATTGAATGATGACCCATTGGTGCATTGAAAAGAATCTTAGCTCCACAAAGCCTAATCTTGTACTGTAATCGCATATGTATTCACTGATGGCCTGCTGCTGGTGTAACCTCTGCAGCATGGCCAACATCGAGTTCTAATGCATGGGGTGTAACAGATCAGGTGGTTGGCAGGCAGCTTGTGTTAGCGCTGCATTTTTGCCAAGTGAACACTGACAGGGTATGACCACATAAAGGGGGCACTAACGTTTCTAGCCTGATGAACCTATTCCTGATGGACCTACTGGGTGCCATAACAAGAAACACAGTTGAGGACATGGCAGATTAGTGCCATTGTCACACACAGCCTTTCTAAGGTTGATGATGGTGTTGGTTCAGCTACCTTTTGGCCTGGGCCTGGAGAATTGCCGGAAGCTCTGACCTAGTGTGGTTCACGTTTCTAAGGAATACCAGCTGCAAAATGCCATGGCAGTTTTAAGCCTGAGACATTGCATATGCTCTGGGGTGGTTTGAAGGGACTACTGAGTGTGAGGAGTTGGAGGATGAGGCCAGTAGGAGGGGTGGGAGTGTGGTGGGGGGGGGTAAAGGTGAATAAGCAATTTGCACAAATCAATGTATGACTAGCTTTTAATATAAGGTACATATGGAAGGGCTTTCCACAGTACGAGATCATTTCCCAGCACAATTACCAGCTAGCCAGCAAAAAAACAAATTACACTGTCTGACAAACAGATGTTTTAGTTGCACAACTTTTGCAAAATATTGCCACTGTGATGTGCTGGGCTTATACGTATATATAGTGCGACCCGCAGAAGTGGTTACACCAAGAACGCGGCTGCAGCCATATTATAGTCGTTTTAAACAGCCGGCGAAGGCTGTTAATGTACAAGTGATCTGGAGTCTATACAGCCGCCGGATCGTTTGTATGGTGCGGCGATGTGTCCTCAACCCCCGCCTGGGCTGCCGTCAGCTTTCCCCCATGCCTAGGGGCCTAGGACTGGCACAGGCAGGTCTCAATGTAACGATCGGAGAGAGATCCAGGGGCTTCCAGATGCTGATCTCTCCTCTGATCACTGGACCCGGAAGTGATGTGTATTACATCACTTCCGGTGTCACTGTTTACATTCTCCAGCTCTTAGAGCCAGGAAAAGAAGCTGGGGAAGCAGATATCTGCTTCCTCAGCTTCTTTGGGGTCCCTAGGTGATATAAGGGGTCGGAAAGACCCTTGATGTCTCCATAAAGTGGACCTGTTACACCCTATCTGCTATTACATAGGGGGATTGCTAGTCTCCTATGTGATAGCAATAAAGTTAGTTGTTGTAGCACAGGCCATAAACTCACAGAAGGGGGTTGATTCCACAAGTTGGAATGGGAGCAGCTGCAAAACTAGTAGTTTTTCCAAGCTAGCAATAAGAAGCTGGACATGGAGGTGAGTATAGAAGAATTCTGACAAGGTTCAAATCTTTGCTTAATCCTACTCGATGTTGCCGTGTCTCTTTTCCCCTCTTTATGTTGCATATCCTAAGCCTCTACACCCCTTGTGAGACAGATCTCTCTGTGACTAGAGTCCATTAATATTTCGGTGGAGTAGCACTAGGAGTAGTGTGGGCCTTTTACTGCCAACTTGTCTCATTGAATCATGTGTCTCCTCATGCCTATGATACCCAATGGCCTGGCACTTTTACCATGGTGCCCTTAGAAGCAGGTATGTTAAAGGCCCACACTTCAGAGCTCATCCTTAGTACTTATTTTTCATATTTTGCAAATGGATACTAACTGAAACTTTTCCAAAACATTTTATTGACATGTGATGGCCTTTTTTACATTTGCAAATGTTTGTGGAAGCCAACCATAACACACAATGTGGTCTTTCTGTACTCTATGACAGCACCAACCTTTGCATATAAAAAAAAGGAAAGTGATAGTAAACTTATATGGACAATACATGAGTTTATTGTACACATATGGATATACCATATATTGTACCCAGCCATATGAATAAATGATGGGTGCTTAGTGTAGCCACATGCAAGTCAATGACAAGAGCAGGTGTTGCTGCATTAAAGCCTGCACATGATGCAAGTATTTTTCTTCTGAGCGTGAATTTGGTAGATGGGTGTACCAGGATCCCAGCAGTATCTGCCAGTTCTGAGCTGATAGCGGTGCTGGACATCTTCTGATTTGAAAAGGTAGTGAGCTTTGTTGCAAAACGTTTTTGAGGTTGGCCACTGTGTTGCCAATTTGTATGTCTTTTGCAGAAGAGCTTGAACAGCCATTCTGGAAATACAGTATCTATCTGGCATTAAAAATGTCTGCTGGGGTGAGACCTTGCTGATTCAGGGTGGCCACCTCTTGTCTTGTTGCTGTGCTTAGATTTGTTGTCGGGAGATTTGATGGTTAAATATGTATCACTACCTCACTCACCTTTGTTAGTATGGTTGTCCCTTGCCCTGTTTATTCTCTGTAAGCTGTTTTTGTTTCAGTAAATTGGCTAGGGTCAACCTACACATTATATCATTGATCAATAGCACCTGTTTGTTATATTTGCTTATAGTAAGACTTCAGCCAAATCTATATTCCTAGTTTTTAGCAAACTGGGGAAAAGTTCAAACTGCTGTCACATTTTCATTGCAGTCTGCATCCATATTGGGAAGATTTTCATGACATTGGGAAGGTCTTCATGACTGCTGTCTTCAGGATATAAAATGAGAGTGAATCTAAAATGTTGCAGTTATCACCAGAACAGGAGGTTAAGAGAAATCTTCCATTGGGGACACCTGTTTCTCTGACAACTTTCAAAGATGGAATTTCATGTCAGTTTGAGGCGACCTATTCTCACTTCCTGGTGGATCTCTGGAGCAGAAAAATGAGGGGAAATCTCCCTTATAGGAACCCAGGTAGAAATAAAACCCTGACAGATGTTCTAACCCTTCCCCACTCCTTCAAAAACTTAGAAAAATATTTTTAGCTGAAGTTACATTTTAATTAAACACTAGACTATTGGCCTACACACAGTTCACTATCTTGACTTGAAAGCAGTATGTTAGCTTCTTGACTGATGGATTCGTCGATTACGTCCCTCTGTTAAAAACCCCAATAAACACACAGAGTGCGCAACATGGATTTTAATGGCCACAGCAGCCCTTTTAGTAACCAAACTAACATTAACAGTAACCAAAGTAATAAAGAAAATAATATACAAATAAATCATCTTAACGACTGCTGGATGTGAGAAGGGGTCTTTGGGTGCCCAACAGCCCAAATAAGGTCTCTCCTAATAACTGCTCCCATGTCCCCAGCTTCCCCCCAGCCAGCTTGAGGACAGTTACTGCTCCCAAGTTCCAAGGGGCCAGGGCCCCCGACAAATACTGACACCAACAGGGGGAAGCATCCATACCAGCTGATGGCCCCCAATTGTATAACTGACTCAGAGTTTCAGACCCCACAAAGACCCCCTAACCCACCAAGCTGCAGTGACATAAAAAAGGACATTGCAACCACCAGAAACCACAAACATGAAGGGAGGGCAGGTGGGACAACCTGCTTCCTCCATCGACTTTCCAGAAAGAACACCCCTCAACCCTTGCAGTCCCAACCCATGCAGCTCCTCACGGAGACCTGACCCTAACCTCCAATCAGGTAAAAGCAGCTAATCCCGATTTTATTTTAACCCCTTATCTAGGGACTATTCCTCCCCCCTATCATGCAGCCCCTCCGCTCAGTCTCTCTGGGTCTGTCTTTCTTTAAAGTGTAACTATTCCTGCAACATACCAAGTTTTCTGTAAAAAATGAAAGTTGGAGGAGTTGGGAAGAATCATATTACACTGTTGTGAAAGCTTACAATGGTCAGCTTCTATTCCTATGACTTCAACCTTTTTCTTAAGGAAGAAAACATGTTGCTGTAACTGCTTAAAGTGTTGGGTGGAGTCAGGCTTTGATTTGTTTGTGTTTTACTTAAATTCCCTTTAAAACCTTATATACATCTAAGGCTTCCCTTTTTCGAAGGGTGATAGCACTGCTGTGCTATTTCACTGCAAAATTAGCATGTTGTCACCCTATGAGAGAAAGGAGAAAGACAGACAATAAACCATGTGACATGGGGAGACTCAGAAAAAAACAAAAACTGCTGTTTTAATGCTAGTGACATATTGGGGGTGATTTACTAACCTAAACACACGCACGCACTAGGTGCGTGTGATTTTTACACAGCAAAACGTATTTATCAACCAAAAAGTCTCTAAAAGCATATTTCCACTAATGCTATATATGGAAAAATCATGCACATGATGCATATATAATGCTGCTTCACAGTTTAGACAAAAATGGTTAGCTCATGCATTTACATTCCTGCATTCATCAACGCAAGCAACACAATGTAGAGCTAATTTACACAACATCACCTTGCAATTCATGCAGGGCTCTGCACAACACACCTGCTGGGTGTGTACACACTACAAAGGTGTCTAGATTCCACCAATAGATCATGCTGGGAGGGAACACACTACAGAGGTGTATACTTGTTCGTGGCGTGTTTATAAGGTTAGTAAATCAACCCCATTGCATCATATATATAATTTTTCACAGTACTATATATAAGCTGCTTAACCTGTACTCTCCACTTGCATGATGTAGCAGGCACATCCAAATACCTGAATTCCAAGTCACATAGATCGCCTCTGGTTTTGCAGGGTGCCCTACTACTAGTTTTTATCCAGTTTTCTGGTCAAGCATTTGGTCTCTGCACATTTGTTAAAGGAATGTCATTAAAAGTAATTGTGGCATTCAGAAACCTACCTCTTTTAAAGTCGCATGTAATATTCAAAGCACTGTAATCTCCAGGACACTTATAATAGTTTTTAGAGCTTAAATAAGCAGTTATATTTTGATTTATCTTATTGCACACATTGTTCAGTTATCAAAAAGGGAGTAGTGAAATGGAGTCAAATCACAAACAAAATTATTGCATAGATGTGGGATTATTTTTCTTTTGCACATAATAATAATTCCCTACCACCCTAGAAAGGGTACCATTGAGTCAAAATACTTTCATGGTACCCAGGGTCCATCAGCCATTCTTCGACACCAGGCCTGAGCCCACCTATGTTGACATTAACAGCACACTCTTTTGCCAGCAAAGGACTTACATTCCATTTTCATTCCACTCCATTTCCAGCTTTTGTAGCGACAGCAATTGTTATGTCTTCCCAGGTCAATAACTCTGACACAGGGATTGTTATTCCCTAAATTATACATCCTCCTTGTTAGACATATGCATTTCATTCCGAATAGATATTCATGTAAATTTAGTTAAATTTGGACATTTGAATGCATCCAAATGTTCTAATTTGAACACGTCCGTAGGCAAATAAATCCAAATGTTCCTGAATATTTGGATCCGTCCGAATTTCATTCAAAGCAAAACTAAGTCGGACATGTGACTGTTCTCTGGCCAATCAGATTTTGTTTGTAGCTGTTGGGGGTTGTATTACAGGCATAGTCATGTACTTCCTGTTGTGGATCTTTCCAAAATGACATTTTGGACGGATATGAAATCCGAATAATAAACCAAATCGAATTTCAGATCTGAAATCTGAAAAACAAAAGAAATAAAAATTTAAATCGTCTAGAAATGATTTTTTTTGCGGGCTTACATGTCTACTCCCTGTATATGTGTTTCTGTCATCACTCACAGGCAGATACTACCTGACACTGGGATGTGCCAGAGGCCAGCCACTCAAGTCTCAAGCCAAGCCCTTGGTTTATGAAATCCAGGATGTACATTCGAACTCCAACATCAACATGGTACAACATAAACAAAACCAAGTGCCTCCACAGTCTCTTTCCTGCTTATTTCAAAGTCTGCTCCCAGTCAATCTCCCCAAAGGGTAGCCCATGTCCCAAAGACTCTTGTCTAGAACAAACATTTCTATTGCAACACAGTCCTCTTCCCGAAGAATCTCTCCAAAACATGTTCCCCTCCTGTGTAACCACCACACACCACCCTTGTAAGTTCCTCCTTATATACCCCAGTCAGGTTAGGCTTAGTGAGAACAGAGCTCCCATGGCAATAAGCAGGGAGGGTCCACCCCGGAAGGAGCCTTACATACTGAAAGCCTTTATTGCTCATGAAATAGTATATTATCCCATAAAAGGATAACTCTTCCAACCCAAAATGGCTTTTTTTCTCTCTTTTTCTTCTTCCCAGAATGGGGGTTAAGGACAGTAATACAAATCTAAAGACAGTTTTAACCCTTTTACGCACTCACCCTGTCCATTTAGAGTTGGGAAGGGTTAAAACCCAATGAGAACCAGATCCGACTGAGAAAATTTTCCTCTACTCCTATTCTAGTGACAAGTGAAAATCTGTGATTTTTCTTTTGCTTTTAGTGCTAGTGACAACAGTCACTAGAACAGGTACAGAGGTAAATCTATCCAGCAGGGACAGAAACCACAAAAAAGTCACAGGGGTTTCCCTACCTACTCTATGCAAACCTAAAATACAAATTGGCTACCTAAAAGAAAAAAAAGGTACACTTTAATTGTAAGTATTTATTAAATGAGACATTCAAAGCTTAGCTCATTTATGTTATAATTCTTTCATCTGTATTGCCGCATCTACTGTTGCATAGTGTCCGTATTGCTCAATACTGGCTAGGGGAAACCATTAAACAGACAAGTCTGGACTGATATCATTGTCTGAAGATGTGGTCACTATCTCCTTAAACTCTGACTCTTAGACTCAAAAACCCTGTTTAGAGATTAGAAAACTGATGACTCAGAAGACTTGGAAGCTCCAAGAACTTAACAAATGAGCGGAGATCGTGAAACTGAGGCTACATCTGAATAAAATCAACTTTAGCACAGTTCTATTACTAAGCAGGACATTGTCATGTCTTGTAATGATCATTAAGTACAGTTAACATAATTTTCCAACTTGTCAAGGACTATAACTGCTAAGTGCCAATAATTATTCCTTTGTAACTATTATTTACTTAAACCATAATCACATGTGGTAAACTATTTGCTGTAATTTGCTATGTCTGGTTTATTGCTTCCAGGATAACACTTCTGACTGCTCAGCAGTACCTAGAAGTGGTAAAAGCTGAACAGATACAGAGCCTATGGCAGGATCTTCCTGATTTTTAGAAGACGGGGGCTTTTCATCCTCAAACTTAAACCTTACTGGTCTTTGGTGACCTTGTGGTTTTTTAGATTTGCAGAATGGTCCCTACTTAGTGTGAGAAGGTACTTGGTGTCCAGAGGAGTTCTTTCTGTGTTATGAAATGATTCATCTGGAGCTTTAGATCATTCTCAGCTTGTAACCTGAGCAATGAAAAGGGAACAGACAAGGATCTGCTTATACATTGTGTAATTTTACATAGTCTTCTCTTTTATTTCTAACCGCTGATTGCTGCAGAACAAAATATTCCCTGCTTTGTTTGAAAGCTGCACTTAACAGACTACAAATAACAATGTATAATCAAAATAGCATACGTGTTCCATCTCATTACCATAATGCTAGTTTTTTACGGATAACTGCAGAAAGCACAATTTTGGTGTTTACTGAACTGGATTTCAAAATACCTAATAGTTTATTTTGGAGATGTAGCATTTATCTCATATGTGTCTATGTACATATTTGTGGTCCCGAGGGGAGTGAATTAAGGCTACTTAAAGCGGAACTCCAGGCAGATATAAAACACACAAATTAAAAACAGTTCTGTAATTATTAAAACATTCATTAACTTCACTGGCGGTATTCCCGAGTCTGGCTCGGGGTTAATTTTCAGTACCAAGAGCGGTAATCCCGAGCCACACTCGGGATTGCGCAAAAGTGTCACTTACCTTGTCCCTGCAAGCCCGCGCTGTCCTCTGCTGTGTGCGCCCGGCGCCGGCATTCGGCTTTCAGTTTCGTTTTCGGGCGTCACAGCAGGGGGTGGAGCCAGCGAGAGATTTAAAAGTGCAAACATGACATTTACACAGAATACAGACAATACAATGTAATCTGCTATAAATACATATATTTATCAAACTATTTCACTTCAATTTTGTCCCTAGAGCTTTGTCCAGTGCCCTGCCTGCACTTTTACTGTACTCTATTGACTGCAGTACGGATTAGGCAGCGCCCCCAGAATTCCCATTTACTGGACCATTTTTTTTATTATTATATTATATTTTTTTATAATTATTTATTATATTATAATTTCTTATAATTATTTATAATTATTTATTATATTATGATTTCGTGTTTCAAACTTTATCATACCCAGGATGTCTACTGGACTCTTGTTTGGACAGATTTAGTGAGTTATTCCTAAGATTTACTAAGAATTACAGGCCTACAGTAAAAAACAACAAATTGCCATGAAAAACAATGTACCGCTTTGGCATGCTAAAATCCGCCAGGGAGGTTAAATGTATTTATATATGCAAGCAGTGTAAGTACCTGAAAATGACCTGGCATCAGCCTCTTACAGCTGAGCTGGATTGTGAAAGGAAGAAGCAGTACAAAGAGCCAACCAGTTCATGTGATGACAAGAAGAAAGTTGAAAGGAAAGGGAAGCAGAGTGACCGATAGAGAAATGTAGATCAGCTCATCACTGTTCTGCTTCTATATTCACTGTTTATTCACAGGCTGGGGCGGGGCCAGGACAACCTGGCTTTAGAGGAAGTGGGTTGAATGGTGATGGTGTTCAGACCGAAGACATCAGTAGCAGGAAAATCATACTGAGGAGATATCTGGATTTAAGGAGATCATTGCAGCAAAAGTTGGTTATGTTGTTTTATCTTTATATGGGCATTTTCCTTTTTTATGAACATGAATGCTTTCCTCTCCTGCCGCCAATGTCACCTAATGCTGCTCTATTGAGAAGGAAATACCAGCTAAACTTTCTACAGATACCCACACTTCTGGGAGTATTGATTTGTGAACCCCCCTCACCTTGGTGTTTCCCTCACCGAACTCTACTTCGCTGCTGCGCCCTGTGGGGATCAACAGAAAAAAACACTGAGTGTAGTGGGGAACCTAGAAGATCGACACTCTTGGAAATGTTGGTTTCCCAGAAGGCTTAAGCTGATGAATCTTCTTCAACACAACGGTGTTAAGCAGCATGATCAGTGAGAAATGCAGGATTTTGCACTCTCATTTTACACGTCAAATATTTAAAGTGTATGTATAGCCAAAACGTTGTTTTTTTTGGATCTTGGATAGAGTTGGGAAGTGGTAGTCCCCTGTCAGTTTATTTTTTGTGGTCTGTGTACCATAGGGGACACTTTACCTTCAGTCCCATTGATGCAACTGAAAGTCAGAGGAAATCTCCAAAAGTGAGGGGAAGTCACCTCTTAGACAGTTGTTCCCAGAATAGGTTTCCCCATTGGAACATTTTCCTTTACCTTTAATTCTGGGGACATCGCTAACATATTTAATTTTCCCTTGTTTATGTCTTGGTGACAACGGTTACCAGTACACATAGAGGAGTGAAACTCCCCAATGGGGACACAGATAGCAGTAGAAACCTAAAAGTGGGTCCATCCCTTCCACATTTTATCTAGTACTAAAATAAAACTTTTTGCCTACAGATACATTTTATTTTCATTATAGTTGCTTTAGGAATTAGCACCCTTTTTATCAACTAGGGCCATTAGGCTTTGTACACCTTGCAGATTAAGTCAACCTGAGAGACACATTTGCATATAATGTTAAAAGTGCATATAGATAGGCATCAGGTAAATAGATTTAGGGTTCCCATACTTAAGTAAGCCCCAGAGCTGCCCTCTCTAATGGTCAGTGGTTATCTAAGCAGAGTGTGCATACCAGTCATTACTGTCGCAGAAGTGGAAGTGTTTTTTCCTTCTTCTAAAGGTGCCCATACACTGCATGATTCTCGTACGAGAATCGCGGGAAATCCCGCGATCGTACGAGAATCGTGCAGTGTATGGAAGGCGTGCGACCGTTTCTACTGTACGGTCGCACGTCTTCCGTCGAACCAGCAGGCTAGAAAGCCTGCCGGGAATCGTACGATTCTCGGCGAGTTAGTGGCCTGCTGGTTCGACAACTGCCGAACGGGCCAGTGTGCGCACGCGCACACAGCCCGTTTGCAGTCATCTTAAGCCCGCCCCTCATTGCAGTCATCGTAAGCCCGCCCCTCATTGCAGTCATCATAAGCCCGCCCCTCAGGGGGGCGGGCTTGCGATGATCGAGAGTACGATCTGCCTGTCCAAGATGGGCAGATCGTACGTTTTTTTAATCACTTTACAACCATCGCAAGACTAAGGTCTTGCGATGGTCCGCAGTGTATGGCCACCTTAAGGTAGAAAACCTCTTCAACACAGAGTTCAATAGATCTGTGTACATAATTATTTAATAACTGGGAAGGTTTTTTAGGGTTCCAACTGTAATAAAGCATGTAATACAATTTGAGCCTTACTTATTGTGACATATAAATGCTAGAGAGATATTCATGAGACAGAACGTGAAACATTGCAATAAAAGTACATCCAAATCATTTACGCACTTCCTTTGCTGAGAAGTTTGACAACAAGCAGATGCTTAGTAAATCAATTAAGTGTAACAATTAAAATATATAAGGAAAAGTTGAACCACTTACTTAGATGAAAATCACATGTTTATATGGCATCCAGTTGTTTGGCACAACAGGATTAACTTAAATCACTGATCCTTTAAAAAAGGTATTTTTTTGAAAAAAATGTTTCATTCATTCAAGTCCCTTGGGGCAGTACCCGGATCCCCATACACTTTTTTATGACCAATAAATTGCATATAATGCTTCAAAATGGGAACATTTGATTTTCAATGTTCTACTCCATAGACTTGCATTGAGTTTGAGTTCGAATTCCAACTTTTCACATAAAATAAAAATCAATATACCTCCAATATATATGAAACTACAAAATACCACCTCCCTGAAACAAAAGCCCATTTTAAAGCAAAAAAGCTAAAGTAGTTTGCTACAGATAGGACAGCCGATAAATGCTGATCTCAAATTAACCCCCCAAAAATGAAAGATAAAAAAAGCACCCAATAATAAGAACAAAAAAGGCAGCAAAGGGATTGATTGCTCACAGAGCTAACAATCAGAATTGAAGTTCAGTTTCCTAAATTACCCTATTCTCTCCCTACGCAGTTTGTCAGTTTTCGCTATGCTTTTCCTACAGCAGCTTCCAGTGATGCTGTGGATGCTCTGTGCCCCATCTTTTACAGTCGAGATTGGCCCTTCTCTAAGTTAAAAGACATGCAGTGCATTATGAATATGCTTATAAATTTGCTGGGCTAGGGAATCTCAATTGTGCAGGATTCACCTCAGACCCATAGCAGCAGCGAACCCGACCTTCATCCCTAATACATGCTGACATACTGTGCTATTTTTTTTTAAAGTAGAACTTTGCAGGTTCTCAACAATACGTATGCTTTTCTGTAATCTTGAGATTGTCAGTTTGAGGCTAGATAACCAACTGCAACAGTTTTTCAGCATTTTATTCATCCTCTTCTGATACAGTTTTATGATTTGGTTAGCTCAACAAATGTTTCTGTATTGAAAAAGATTGCTAACAAATGTTACATTTCTCAGTATGGTGGCATCCCATGCCTGTTTGTCTCTAGAACATTGTTATTTTTCAGAAGAATGTGTTTTCAAGCCTAGGTGTCATTTGGGATCAGCTCAGTGTTTACCCTCAATACATGGCATTTGAACAACACTGGGCATATCTGCTTACCAGTGAGGCCAACAGGGGTTATATAATTAGACAGCTCTTACTGCCAAGTGCCAGGGAATGGGTGCCAGAGCACAGGAAAGAGAGCAGAGTAAAGAACGGACTATTAGATCGTATTTAGGGGGCTGCAGAGTAACAATGTAGGCTTTGGGCCACTGTTCATGGTGAAGAATGTGGCAGTTATTGGCACAACTTGGCATAGTTATAATGTTAAGCATTTCTGAGGTGCCCTGGTAACCCCTTAACTGCCACGTGTATTGAGATTAATTTGCTGTATTCTCAATCAAAAAGAAAATATATCTAAGCCCTATAAGTTTATACAGATATTTTAAGATCTACTTATTTATGGACTTTGATTTTCACAGAGTAAAAAAAAAGTGCAGAAAGAACCAGATTGTCATGGAAAAAGTGGGCCATAGATGCATGTTGGAGAGGATGTGAGCCCTAAAACGGCCGAGGTGCAGAGTCTAAGCACACGTTTCAGGTGGTACAGTGGTTTACAAAAGAATTATTTTAGTTAAAACATTTACATTTTATTGTACAATATATAAACTTTATTACAAATTCCCAAAAACTGAGCTGGATTCATATGGTATATTACTGATACTATATAATCAATCTATGTATTAGCTGGAGAAAAATCTAGAGAAGTATATAAGATGGAAAAACTGCTGCAAAGAGTACATAAGGGCACCTCTTCCCTTAAACAGATATACATCAGCTGGTTTACAGGTAACAAGCTGTGTTTGAGCTGAATGATTAGGATCTACCACCACACAATATAGAGGGAGAGGTGGAAAGGAACCACTCTCACAAGGATAGGGATTGGGTCTTTCTGGGGATGGTTCCCTTCCACATCTCCCTCTTTACTGGATGGCGGTAGCTCATGTTGGGGCATGTCAGGCTGCATTTGGTGTAGTGGTAGTAGATCGCCTAGATTTGTCCCCTTGTATCAAAAAGGAGTGAAACGTCCTACTTGCAGTCTTCCACTAATGTACTTCACCTAAACACCAACAGCAACCCAACACTCCTCCTCTTCACTGCCAGCAGCACTCCAACCCTCCTCCTCACCGCTCCAAGCTCACTCCCGTGATGGACTACAATCTCACGTTTAGTTTACTAATTTGAATTGAGATTGTAGTCCATCACGGGAGCGAGCGTGGAGTGGTGACTACTTTACAACACACACAGGGACCATGGGGAACAAAAGTAGCCACCCTCCAGGAGGAAGGACAGTGTCAGCACAAATTCAGAGATGATTTGAGGATCTACAGCCGAATGATACACAAATCAGATACATTTCTGTTAATAGGTATGATAGATGAATGCATTTTTAAGGCCAGCACTTTTATCAGCTCTGTAGGGACAGGCCCAGAGACTGACTCCCTGAATTCCATGATCTCCTAAGGCAGGCCAGAAGGGAATGCAGTCACTTTGGATGGGGGCATTCTTCCTCATACTGAACATCTATGTAAGGGGACATTCTTCCACCTACTGACCACCAATGTAAGGAAGCATTCTTAAAGGGCCCCATAAAAACTTTGCTATTGAGCCCTGTAATTGCTAGTTAACCTCCTGGCTTCAGCTATTAATATCCTAATAAATAATTTGATAATGTTTATATCTAGTATATTGTTTTCTTTTATAAGCTGCTCCCAAAAGATTTTCATATGTGTTTTTAAATACATTTTTACTATTTTGCTTTGAAATACTGTAACTTGTAGTTTTTATTAATTGTACCATTTAGTACCAAATGTGTACATACAGTATACATGATGGCTGAAAGGTAGCATGCCAGATTTGACAAAGTCCTCAGCAATTAACCTAAACGGAAGTAGGTGGGTTTACAACAGTCTTCGCTCCCTGCACTGTCAAAGAGTGGAGCAGACGACATTTCTCTTTAGTACACTGATCTTCTACCACCTCCCTGGGTCTGACCTTTGCAGACGCCTTGCAGTTCTGGTCAGCTTCTGGGACTTTTGTGCTACAGGGCTGTTATGTATTAAATTCATCACATGTGTGTGAAATGCTTATTTTTCATATATCTATTTTGGATAATGCCCTAGAGCCATTCACCAGGGCCTGGTGGGTGACCAGGGGGCCATACAACCCTCATGTTCCTACAGTAAACCAGGGGGATAGTGCTGTAAGTCAAAGCTATGCACCTGCCTGTCAATTCACAAGAGGTATCTGTTTGAGCAAGCCATGTTAGTACAGACATTGCAGTTGGGATGGCTTCCCTATGTCTTTTGTATTCTTTATCAGCTACTAACCTGCCTAGGGCCCCGTTCCATCTCTACTGCAAGACTCGGCAGACGTTGCATTTAGTGACCCCTTTCAAGGGGTTGTCTATTTTCCTCTAAGGTATAGTCAGTCCCGTTGAGCCAATCCTTAAAGTGACATTAAACCCTCAGATTTTTTAACATAAAACAATACTGTAATGTGTGCCTTACTGTAATCCATGGCTGTTTCCCTTCTCTTTGCTGCTCTTCCTTTTAAATCTGTATCTGTTCTCATGTTCTGCAGAACTTCTTTTTTGCAGCAGACTGCCTTGTCTCAGGCATGGATACACGGTGTCTGTGTATTAGTTTCTATAGGCTTGTAACCTGAGCCAGCACAACAGGAAGAGGCCCTGAGCTGAAAAGAGAAGTTCTCCCCAAGCATGAGAAGACATGAGGATTTAAAAGGAAGAGCAGCAAAGAGAAGGGAAACAACCATGGATTACAGTAAGGCACACATTACTGTATTGGTTTATGTTAAAAAAATCTGAGGGTTTAATGTCACTTTAACTGAAATGTATGATTGCCACTTCCTGCAGAATTCATTTTTTTATTTAATTATTTATGATAAACAGATGTGCTTTCCCTGCTTTAATTCTTACTTCTGCCCTGAAAGGTTTTTATTTGATTAGGTTTGCTTGTAGTGTTAAATTGTACCTACCAGAATCATCCCCTGCTTCTCAGCATGTAGAATATTTACTGCTTTGACTTTTTAACCTTTAGCATGTTTTCACTGTACATCTTCCTGATCTTTAATATCTTTCACTGGCCATCCAACCAGCTTTCTCAATTCAGAAATTTCTGAATTGAGAAAGCTGGTTGGATGACCAGTGAAACGTCTTCAAGAAAAATACAGCAAGTCCAGTTGCCTTGACTTATTTTTTACAGATATTCTCTATAGCAAGCTTCCTATATTGTAGCAAGGCTTGTGTGTCAGCTGTAGCCCTCCGGTACTTACTAGTGGCCGGCCCTGCCCCTTGATTGTGCTTCTGTGTTTGGCTCCACCCCCTGTTGTGAGGGGTGGGGCCTGTTGGTGGTCACGTGATTGGGCTGCTCAGTCTAAAATGCCCGTGCCTATTTTTAGTCCCAGTCCGGCCCTGGTCACAAGTCCTGAGGAACAATGACCAGTACTACAAATATTATTACACATTTGTCTACTGTTTAGTCATTGACTATATTTATCTTCATTGTGTCATTTACCTAGCAGCAGGTACTGATGCCATACTTGTTTCACTTGCAGCAGACAATTTACAAGCCAAAATCCTCCCACCTCTAGATGCTGTCCTTGTGCCCATTGATGAGATTTGTCTTTACTACCTGCTCCCCCCATCAATATTCGAAGAGATGTAAGTAGGCATTTTATTGGAAAATCAAAAAGCAATAAAATACTCTTAGGGCTCGGTTCAATGGGCTCTGGACTTGTATTGATTGCATCAGTTTGATATCAGTTTAAGATGCTTCTGAGATCATTTAGAATTCATTCACAGGTACATTTGACATGCAGTTGACCTCATTCTGACCTGCATTTGACTTCCTTCAAGTATGTTTTGCATTCCCATAGACATGTATGGAAATACAAAACCCATTTATAGCAACAACAACAAAAAACCTTTGACACAGGCCTTTTCTTAATAGATTGGACAGCTTTTAGAACTTCTTTCAGGTTTCTACTGTTGTTTCATTCATTGCCCTCACAACTTGTGTTGGTAACAATTTAAAGTGACATTAAAGTGAAAAATCTTTTTCCCTCCCCCCAATGTTAATTAAAGCACTTAACTTAAATGATGTCTCTTAATCCGATCTTCTTCCTCTTTCCTGTCCTTTTCATCTGTCCCTCCAGCGCTGCGGCGGGTCTCTCCGATCCACCGCTGACTCCTCTGAGCTTGCTGACACTTCCTGTCCCACGGTATCTGCATGCGAATGCACGCGTCCATAGACTTACCTTGTGTCTCTCCTTGCGTCCCGGCCAAACATGTGAACTGTGCATGCGCCCGCCCCAAGATGCTTTGCGGCCGCCCGAACGTTTTCACATTTTCGGATGGGAGAGCACAGGGAAGACACAGGTAAGTATTAACCCTTTTCAAAGCGTTTTTTTTTACACTTTTTGCATATATCTACTGCTTGCTAGCAGTAGATATATGCAAAAAAAACTGAGGGTTTAATAACCCTTTAAGTGTCACTGGGACAGAAGGGACATAGACAACAAGAAAAATCAAACAGAGGTCCCATCTCTCCCCCCACTGTTACCATAAAAAAGATCAAGAAAACAAATAGACACGTTTTTTTCCTTGTGATATTGTAGATTTGCTTTATTGATATGATATTATTACAAAAAAAAGTACAATAGGTGCAGAATCTGGGTGGTTGTTAAGTTGCATATTATGCTGAGTGCACATACAGTTTGGACAAGCTATGACTAAAGTACCATAGCATTGCCATGAAACAATCCATCACTTAATAATATGAAAAGCCAACAGTCCAGTGACAGTGCAAAAGAAAACATTTCCCTCATATACTGCCAAGGCCACTAAATCAATCATGTGTAGTTCCAGTTCTGTAGATGACAGATGTCAATTGCACTGCACTTTGGCTCTGTAACATAGAGACTCTTATCAATTGCTTCCATCAATAACTGCTTTGCTTTAATTTTTCCAATAAGGCAGAAAGTGTATGATACAATATAGTGACAACAAAAAAGTCCTGTAAGATTGATCGGAATCTAAGGAAATGCTAACATGAAAGTTGCATTACAAAAAAAAAAAAAACAGAGGCCACAGATGCTGTTGATGCTGCGCATGAAGTTTATGAATGTCCATTAACTGTTCTGTAACTTAATGGATAGATAATGGTACAGTATGAAGGCAGACACTCTATAAATTATGTGATGGCTGAATTATGAGGTTGGCAATTTCCATACAGCTTCCTGAATACATAAACTGCTAAGAAAACATCTGCCAAAGCATGAGATGTAAGGAAGACAACCATGTTGATAAAAACAATAAGATATAGTTTAACAATCCCTGCAATAAGACATGGCCACATACTGTAGTGACAGTGGCAGTCCCTCCAACAGTGAATGCATATGTACTCAATATCAAATATCAGACCTGAAGTAAAGACATCATTTGCATTGCTGGTTACACTTCAAAGACATAACAGAGTTCTTAAATGAAATGGCTCAGACCTGCTAACCTTGAATTTTATATTTAATTCATTTTCCATTTTTTCCCCTCTCTTTTTAATACTGTAACATACCAGTTTTTATATGTGAATAATGATTTTTGTGAAAGGCAGCCGGTAACTGTTTTATAAATGTGTTTCTTGCTCTTTTTTCTCTTTTCTTTTTTTTTTGTTTACATATATATTTTTTTCTTTTTTTTTCTTTTGGTAAAAAGCATTTACAAAGTTCTAAAAATACAAAAAGAAGTCATTGGATGGTGTTTTCTCTTTCCCATTTGCTTTGATGGACTTGAACATGGATCTTTTAAGATCCCTCATTCTAATTTTGTAACATCAATAAATAATGCTCAGGGTTTGTTTTTTTTGTTCTGCATGTCCAACATATTGTGATGTAAGGTTTAATTCTGCATTTTTCTTTTTTTTTTTAATTTTTAGTTTTTTTTTTTTTTTTACAAAATGTATCATGGCTCAACATTGCAAGGAAATAATATTAATATCATAAAAAAGATTACAATGTAAAAATGCCTAATTACATCCTCCTGCTTGCCTTTCTGGAGCCCTCCCACCCCAGCCCTATTTCTCCCCCCGTGATATGAAATATTGTACAATTCAAGTAGTATTCCCGTTGTAGGTTTTTTTTTTTCTTCTTTTACAGAACAGACAGAAAAACAAAGACAACCAATGAGACGTAGTGCCACCTATTTTAGCTGCATATATATTTGCAGGCTACTATCAAGATATAAAAGCCACTAAACTGCAGAAATATTATTTCAAATCTGGATTTACTCAGTTTTGCTCAAAATAAAAGCAAAATATTGACAGAGGCTGTTGTTCGCGTGAAAGCTATTCAATGGTTTATTTTAAATGGGGAGTATGAAACAGAACCACAAATTAAATGTTTAAATGATATATGAATTAGGGTACTATATTTTATCATCCTGTCTCCAATACAGAGTAAAAGGTTTTCCTAGTTTAGCAACTAAACTCATGGTTCAGCAGACTAGTAAAACTGTGTATACTTATAAAACACACTTAAAGTGTATCTAAACCCAAGAGCAAGAGATATATATTGCTGCTTATCTGGTCTTAGATGTGGTGGCTGCATTCGTTTTTTTCAGACTCTTTCTCTTTTCATTCTCATCTAGTCATACTGGCAATAACTTACTCTCTGCCCCATGGTGACAACACTCAGTCGCTCTACTGTATCTTTGGAGGAGCAGAGTTGTCACCCTAAGCTGCTCACTCCTTGGACAAGAAAACATCCCCATCTTCTCAACTCCAAAACATAGGGAGAGGTGTTTCTGGCAGGATCAGCAGGTATTTTTGCACTTATGGGACAGATATAGCAAACTGCTTTAAATGATAAATTTAACAGACCAAAAGGGAGTAATCAAGAGAAGTTCAATGCTATGGTTTACACACACATTAGTTACAGGGGACAGGTTGCCGAACTTTTACCAATCACCCCCATAGATGGAAGCATGGCAGCTGAATTATGTTTGGAGATGGGGGGATTAGTAAATCCTTAAGAGAATAATCTGTTCAAGGTGAGAACAATATCCTAGTGTTTAATTCTAGAGTCTAAAATAGCATATATAATGAAAAAAAGTCTGCTAACCTGATTCGCGGTTTGGAAGTGAGCACAGATCATGTAAATCTGCTTAAGACAAGCATAAGGGTGGCACATTAACCAGCGTCTGGGGCGGGTGTAGTCACAGTGTTAAAGGGAACCTGTCTTCAAAGATGAACTACACTCTTTGTTTTGAATGTTTTTAGATAGAAATAAGAAAGGCCTCAACTTCATGTAAACAATCTTGCCAATGTGTGTTAATTAGGAATGTTCAGATAGCAAGTACCATATACTCGGTATAAGTACAAGTGCAGATACGTTTGCAGCGCCAAGACTAGACTAGAGAAAAACTCAAAAGTTAGGAGGCAGCTATCAATTTTAAGGAGCACACGGAGCTCCTGGGATTTGTGCATCCCTGTTTTAATATATTCATTTTTTTCATAAATATATATAAGGGATGCACCGATACCATTTTTATCAAGTACAAGTAATGATACTTGTTTAAGTACTCACAGATACAAGTACTGATACATTTTTGTTTATTGTCATGTGACATTTTTCTAAACCAATACAGACTAATGATTTCAGGACAGTGGTAGAATGCCAGAGCCAGGTCCCAGCTGCAATCTCTGCAACGCTGGTGGTTCTCGTGAAAATGGCAAGTATCGGCACTGGTATCAGAACATCCCTAATGTTAATTGAAAAATAAAATGTTTCTTTGTATAATTTGTATTATCTGTTCATAAGGGTGATCCTCTTATCTCATTGGTGTTAAAAAACAATACTCTGCATTAAAGGAGAACTATGAGGTGAGTGCTTTTCACTCACCTCATAGTTCTAGCCGACCTGTGACAATGAGACTGTCACAGGTCGGCTCAGTAGATCGGGAGGTGAGCAAACACATACCGGCGTTCGCTCACCTCTCGATCCTGTCATGGCTCTCTGCCGTGACAGGGAAGGGGCTGGATTCCCCCCTCCCCGCTCCGCCAGCGCTGACTGGCGGAACGGACGGGGGAGGGGGCGGGTACAACTGGCTCTGCCTCTAGATAGGCAGTGCCAGCTGTCAGTCACGCAGCTGGGCGGATCCCGGCACAATTGTCGGGATCCGCTTCAGCTGCGGCGTCTCAGTATACAGCGAGCAGTAGCTTGCGGTATACTGCGGCATCTCAGTATACCGCGAGCTACAGCTCACAGTATACTGAGCCTAGGGTGACGGGAGGACGGTAGTTTGTGTCCTCCCGTTACCCTAAGGAGAACTATGGGGATAAGCCTTAACCCCATAGTTCTCCTTTAATGATTGGTAGTCAGCAACCATGTGACCCAGGGTCTAGGTTGCCTAGGTTAAGAGCTGAGGAACAGCAGTTTTTTTTTTTTTATTTGTGGCAAGAAAGAGATTTTTTCCTACTCAGAATAATTACACAATTTGGTCATGCTGCCATATGTCCTACTAATTCATGTAGAGTGTGAATTTATTGAAGGTCCACTTTAATGCAAGGTGGCAGTAAACACTAACTCCAATGCATTTGCATTCTAGGCAGTGTATACACAAAAGTGAATGCATTTGGCAAAAACAATTTAGCTTTGTGAGCTCACTCAAAACGGTCTTGTTTGACATATATCGTGTGTTTGAGGCTATCCTTCATTTAATGAATCTACCTGTACACAGCAGTCAAAATCTGGCCCAATAAATTATTTTGCAAAGGCCACTTCCCAGAAATTCATGCTTCAGAGATACAGCATAGTACCTTTATATCATTATATAGTTTTATTTTAAATTGCATTACTGCTGAATTTAGTTATTCAGGATTTTATTTTTCCTTGTGACAGCTGCGAATATATGGAAGGAAAGAGATTTAGAGTGCATTCTAACAAGGCAGAAGAATTGTCTGCTGAGTATGTAAAGGGAGAAAAATATAAAAAGAGGTGCAAAAATGAATTTCATGTTTTAAGAAAATAAAGTATTGAATTTATGTCAATGTGCCATAGAGAGGCACTGGGGCCGACACTGAACACTTAGGCCTTTAGTGTTAACTGGGATCACGGTACACCTCTAGTCTTAAAACTCAGATGATCCACTGAACATCGAAACCTATTATAACAATCTGCAAATAAATCAAAGTAAAAAATATGAATTCTGAAGGAAAATAGTTGCTGAAATGTATCATCAAGTCAGAGATGAACAGTCTTTGGCAACTTCCCAACTGATTTTATAATTAAAGGGATTGTCCTACCAGAATTCTCTTACAGGTACATATGCTACCCTTTTTAAACAGATGAACCTTCTTCTTGCCATAACTGACAGAAGTCCTGTCCTAAGCCCAATTCACACCGAATCTGTTAGCATCCGTTTTTCAATGGATGCCAACAGAAGGTAACCCAAAACATGTATGGCTGTGAACTGTGACCGGAACCTTCCGGTCATGTAGATGCTTGCCCTTGCTACATAGCTATTGGACATCTGAAAAAAACTATTCAGAAAGCACTAAGGAGGAGTGGAGTTCTGTCAGCTGCATTTTGGGCTGCAGTTAGTAAGACAAAGAAGGAATTTGCATAGGATCCTGACCCCTTTGGGATCAGCAAAGGGTCAAGCTGACTGATAAAATAGCCACTTAGACAAATTGACTGGCACTATAATTGGCGGTGATCATTTTGTGTTATCAATATTTTGGGCCCCAGGAAGACTTCTCTAAAAGCTGTTCTGATTTAATAAAGGGATGTCCTGCACTTTTGTAGTTTACCTTCTGTAACAATATTAAGATGTATCTAACCAACAAACAGTGGTGGAAGCCACTGTTTGGACCTAGCCAATGAACTTCAGATATAGCAGTCTTCCTTTTTCCCAAAATGCAGTAGTGACTCTTTAGTGAACCAATAAACGAAATGTACATGAATGTTGTCTCAGCTACAGATATCCAGCAGCTATGCAAGACATCATTGAATTAAACTTGTAGTGATGAAGTGACTTAACAATTGGGCTATGGCTAGGTTAAAGAAAAACATATTCTATAAATTTATTGATCACATACTACCACATACCAAAAATGTTCACAATATTGTCACAAATGTGATATTCGCATTAAGATCTAGGTAGTGTTCGCACTAGGTACTGCAAACGAGATGACGTACTGTCACTGTTGATGTAGTGCTACGCATGAAAATTATAACTATATATAATATTTGAAACTATATTTTATGCACAAGTGCTCAATAATTTTAGAAGACGAATGTGCTCTATATTCTACCACAGAGAACAGCATTCACTGTAACATTGCAGAATATATAATCTTCTAATTAATTATTTTTAGTTCATAAGGATAGTGAGAAAAAGTATGGTGAAAAATATATTTGTAGAAAAGGCAATATGGCTTTCAAGTTATCGAATAAATGTTAAGTGGCTTTTTAAATGAAAAGAAAAATTTGAACGTTTACGCCTCGTAGTAAAGTAAGTTTTTTTGGTCAACTCAAAAACAAAGGGCCTATGGTTTAAAAGAAGTATAAGTACTTCACAAAGTATTAACATTTCTTGGGTAGCTGATGCAAACTGATGTAGGTTATCAGACATTTTAGGCCTAATAAAGGTTGACTGCAATGTGTCTCAATGGAAAATATGGAAAGGAAACTCGTGTGTCGGGAAGTATCTCTAAATTGTGAGCCACTACCAGCCAGGGAAGTCTGATGAGTCCAGATGAATGTCTTTATTAGATAGTGAAACTAAGATCACCAGATAGTGAAGCTAGGATCAAGATGACAGCACTGGAGTTTGTATCGTAAGGGAACCTTTACACCTTAGCATTTTGGTGTGCTGTAGGAACATTTATTTTTTGCATTTTAATGTGCATTGCATTAAGGCAGCCCAGTCAAAAGAATGGGCTGGCAATGCACCAAAATATCCAATGAAATGGACACATAACATATTTGCCAATGCAGCACACCAAAATGCACAGTAGTGCATTGGAGCTTTGTCACCATTGAGCATTGAGGTGCCATTCAAAATTAATAGCACTGCATCACACCAATGCACATGGTGTACAACACACCGCGGTGTAACAGTCTGTTTTCAGACTGTTTCCCAGCCTTTAAGTCAGCAATATGCAGCTCCCATATTTCTGTCACTCCTTTGCACCTGGGAAACTCTATTTCACTTTCACTGCTTCTACTCCCTGATTGTGCAGAATAGGCAATCCACCAATCCCCTTACCCACAACCCAATACCTGGTGTCTGGTAACCTATCTGGTGGTGGAAGTATGCCTAGGTGTATGCAAATCCAAATAAATTAGCAAAACCACAATGGAAAGCTCTAGGTGGCCAGCAAAGTAGTAACAGGAAAGGAAATATGCACTGACAGCTTATGCTGCTAGCTATCTCCCGTACACTTAAGTTTAATACTTTTAGGTTTCCCACAGATTCACCTTTAAAAAAGTTCAGAAATGTGTGTTAAAAAAGAGTTGTTCGTGCACAGAAACCATTTTTTTAGGTTTATTGGTCCTTTAAAATGGACATGCGTCATTTGTGTGTGAATGTTTTTGCGGCTAAATTGGTTGCTTTAAAAAAGCATAAAAAAGAGAAGCATCAGTTTCAATTAAACAAAGATAGTTTTGAAAAATATTCAGTGCTGCATTTAATGAGATAAACTTTTAAGTCCATATGGCAAAAAAAAAAAAACAATTGGTAGACTATAAGGTATAGAATCTACAGTGTTGACCAAGTGGTAAAACCAGACTTCCCAAACTTACAAGATGTAAAAAAAATTACAAAAAACAGGACATATTAGGCCTGAGACCTGTCAAAAATCTACCCAAATGTTGACCCTAAAAACAGATGTTGGGAGACAAGGCTAGAACCAGTTGTTAATGGCTATGGCAAACTAAAATGAAACAGTTGATTCCCTTTTCCCCTAGGATATGGTAAATGAGTAATGGTGCAGTGAATTATATGTTCATCTGAATGCATGTGAATGGCTTTAGTGTTAGATTATACCCTCTTTATAATTCAGAGGAGGGGAAAAAAAACAAGGTATACTTTTCCTAAAACGAAAAGCATTATTTTTTTCAAGTTCAGTATGTTCTCATCTCTTACGGTAATACAATGCTGAGGATTCCTTCAAAGAAAGCTTCATAGGATTCATTTGATGGAATGCAAGTTTTTAGGAATCCCAGGCTACATTACAATCTCACTCCAGCTCTTCCCCTTTAAGTGACATTAGCACCAAAGGACATCATATTTACATTAACTCATCCCCTTCTTTCAACACTATACAAAAAAAGGAAATTCCATAAAAAATAGTGCTTGACTTTTTTTCCTTTTCACAAAAAAGTAATATAATATATATATTATACAAATATAAAAATCATTGTAATCTGTGGCATATGTGCAAAGCAGACAGAGCTCCTACTCCAACTTAACAGAGGCATCTGCCTACTTCCTCCTTCTTTTCTCTTAGTTCTCAATGAATAAAAGGTGCAAATACATTTGGAATTCTAGTACTCAACCCCTTTGATGCCAAAGATGGCAGCACTTTGCAATAATAAGGCTGCAGAAGCCTCAGTGACACAAAGGAGTAGGAGAAAAAGAATCCCTAAAAAAAACCTAAAATGCCCTACATTTTTTTTTTTTTTTTTTTAGGCATAAAAAAGGTGCAAAATTATTTTGGACATTGACGTTGAAATGCTACAGGAAAACAAACAAAAACATTAAGTAATGTCAAGATGTTAAACCAGATGTAAGAAACAGCGGGATTTTTTTTTTTTTTTTCCGTTTCGTTTTTCCCCTTTCCATCCTTAAAGTAATCATTCGGATGGATTTTTGAATAGTTCCACTGGTAAAACATTTTTGTTTTTCCTTAATGGCACAGTTAGGCCAAGTGTGCCAGGATGATGCATATTTGTGTGCGTGCAAATACAGTTGTGTCTTTGCATACTTATTCACGTACACACATACTGTACGTGCTGCAGTTTGAAAAAAATAAAAAAAACACAGAAAAGGACGCAAAAATCCACAGAAATAATTCCCACCAAAAGGCAATGTTGTTGTTTTTGTTCCAGCTTTGGTGTCTCAGTTTGCTCGTTTTACTCTTCTGTGTAGTGTCACATTGAGCTTTTCAGGCTTCAACTCTGTTGCTTGGCTTGGTCTCTCTCCAGTTCAGAGAAGACAGAAGAAAAACAAACAGAACATAGAAACAGAAATTGAAGGCAGTGGAATCCTGCTTAGTAATGATTCCCAGCTCAATTATGGGAGGACTCTGAGTCTTGCTGATTGGAGCGAAGTCGTGTCATTGGTGAGGTTGTTAATGGCCGATGTGATAAAAACTGCTGGGATTCTTCTATTTGCCTCACCCATCGCCGATACTGACGTGCGAGGACAATGGCTGGGACCCCTCTTCGTAAGCGGTGACTCTGAGTGGGCTTTCTTTGCCAGATGTCATATTTAGAGTGCTTGGTATGAGCATGCTTATGGTACACATCCTACATGAGGAAGAAACAAGATTATAAATAACAATGCTACACAAATAATTGATATTTCAGACAAATATTATTGACATCAACTAATGCAGATTAATCACCAGCTCCAAACAGGATTGTATGGTATGTGCATGGTGAAGCCCATAACTAGTGACTGTGTTTCCCAGATGTCTATTTTTACCCAGTGCTCATGTAAACCAGGGAGTCTAGCACTGCATGGCAATAAGCTGGGTTGGGGTGGGAATGATGAACGCTGGAGACCAAATAAGAAATTATATTTCTGTCATTTAGTGATCATTCTCAGTGTTCAGTAGCATCAAGTACATAAGACAAGTAGCATCAAGTACACAAGTTTCTGAAAACTATGATTATGCCATAGCCATCGATAGCCATTATGATGGCTATCAATGATAGCTCAGAAGCTTAAGCCTCCCAAAAGAAAGGCATATCTGTAAATTTAATGACATATTTTGAATAATTTTATATGGGTTCACTTTATATCAATTATTTATACTGTAGGTTGCCCTAATCAGTAATCAGTTACACTAGTATTGACTGTGTCCAGCAATGAAGGCAACCCACATGCTCTCTTCATGTTCCCTAAATGTAAAATGTGAGTGCAGTGGCCATCAGTACATTTGCCCCATTCCCCCACCAGCTTTAAATGGAAGTGTTCTGTAGCAACAATACCAGACAAAGCCTTAGCCTGTGCTCTGGTCATGTGAAAAATCACATATTGCAGAGAGCTTTGTATACTGGGCATTACCCCTAACACCCTGAGTTTATAAGGGCTTTGATCATTGTCTTATGACAGACTAGCTCACTTTAATCATAATTCACTGAAATAATTATTTTACACAGCACACAATGTACATATCCAGCTGAATTCTATGCAAACTAATTTTTATAAATGTACTTTTATTGTTAAAGTAGAACTATAAGTGAAATTCCAAAAAACTATGTATGCATGTGCTAAAATTATCTGTTGATCCTGCCAAACAAGCTGCTCTGCTTCATTTCCTTTCATAGGGCGACAAGGATGCAGCACCACTTTCCAGATCAGGGCAGCATTGTCACCCTTGTGTAAGTGGACCCTTCCGTGTCCATTTGATCAGTCCAAAGCAGTGACATCTCGGGAGGCAGGTCTATCATTGTGTTTAATGCTGATTAACAAGCCTCTAGCTTGCCAGTCCACAACTGGCCACACTTAGCCCTGCACTGAGTCAAACAGGGCACGTCTACTAGCACAGTCACAGCTGGTTATCAAACCCCTAGCTTGCAGTTAGCAGCTGTCCACGCCTAGCTCCACCTTCTGTGGTTTTCATCAACCCAAATGTTCATGGGAGCTGTAGTTTATGCTGAAAACCCTAGCACCATGAAGACCAAACTGTGAGATAGTTAGCATGCAAGGCAACTGAAAGGGAGGTTTGAAAATCTTAAAACTGGGTTTATTTCTTTTGTATTAAAAAAAGAGCTTGCAGATTTACTTTACTAAAGGGTTACTACCATCAGTATTTTAATACAAAGGAGCCTTTAGTTGTAGTTTAAGGTATGAATGCAATGTATTTGCTTTTGTCTGATGATCTGCAACATTTCAAGGTTAAATTAATGAAACATTGGCTGAGGTCCTGGTGCCCTTATCTTCTCCACTGTTTCTATGGGTACAGATATTTTCAAACTTACTCAGCAGATTGCTGGAGCAGATTTACGTTACCAGAACCCCTCAGCATTACACATTCCCACTAACCTTATTCAGAGATGGCAATGCAGTGGCTGGTGCGGTGGAAAGGTCTCTTTCATTCTTGACCGGCTTCGCACAGTATGTCTCTAATAAATCTAGGTCACAACTCCGAAAGCAGCATTCCTCCACAATTCCTCTGCTAACTCTGCGATTGGAGCGCCCCATATTCTTTTCTGTTAAAAACAAAAAGGAATCTATTTTAACATGAAAACATAATATGACAATACTCTCAGTGGGTTAACATGAATCCAGATTTCAGAGACATGTATTGTACTTATTGGTTCTTGTTTTTTTCCACTGTTTACAGAGTTATCCACTCTTAACTATTACTGGTCTTATATTCTGTACTAGTCTTACTTATTGCTGAAACAATGTGGAACAGATACACTGGAGGGTGGATGATGATTTTAGAAAGACAATGGTTTATAATTAGAAGTGAGTGACACAAATGGAAGTCAATATTGAGTCAGGTAGTCAGTTTATAAGGCCTGGGCTGTTTGAAAGAGGTGGTCTGGGACACGATTCAGTTCTACCCCTGCAGGGTATGCATAGGTGTGATCGCTAACTGAGGCCGATTGTGGAACTTGAACACTGGGACAGATTAGATCCCTTTATACCCACTCAAGCAGTAAGGGTAAAGATCATGTAAGTGTGCTTGGGCCCGAAACAATGTGAGCGCAGAAACTGTGCTCAGGCCTGGCACAATGTGAGTGCAGACCAATTAGGTAGTGGGGGCAACTGCGCTCGGGTAAAGTACTAGGTAACTTTGTCTTGTGTGAGTATACCCTAAATACCTTAAAGCAGTGGTAGCCCAAGTTTGGCCCTTCAGCTGTGGTGAAACTACAAGTCCCATAAGCCATTGCAAGACTCTGACAGCCACAGGCATGACTTTCAGACAAAGATGCATGATGGAATTTGTAGTTTCACCATAGCTGGAGGTCCAAAGTTTGGCTACCACTGCCTTAAAGTATACCTAGAGCAGAAACATCAAACATATTGCAGCCTGGAGTACACATAATGCAGCCTCCTTTGAAGATTCAACCCTCTCAATTTGGTCCACTGCTTCACATGCCTGATCTAAATCCATTTTTCATTTTGAATAGAATAGGGAATGTTACAAACCCTGTAATTATGTGTTTTGCCATCCGTGTCCCATTGAGGAGATTTTCTTTAGCTTTCTGTACTGTAGGCAGAGCAAGAAGTGAGAGGAAATCTCTCCAAGGTAAGAAAAGGCCCTAGAGCAGTGGTGGCGAACCTTGGCACTCCAGCTGTTTTGGAACTACAAGTCCCATGAGGCATTGCAAGGCTCTGACAGCCACAGACATAACTCCCAGAGGCAGATGCATGTTGGGATTTGTAGTTTTGGCACAGCTGGAGTGCCAAGGTTCGCCACCACTGCCCTAGAGGATACATTTTACCAGCAGGACATAGAAAGCAAAAAAGACTCAACAAAGGTACTGATCTCTCACCACTATCCAAAACAAATTGTTTGGGCTTTAGATACACTTTAATGCATTTTTGTTTTGTTTTTTTGTCTCTTCTGCATTTCTGTATGAACTAAATGCTGTTTGTGACACTTTAGTGCATTGTTTCTCTGATTTGTAGGATGGCGGTTCTGCTTATAATAAATGTGAGTGCCTTTGGAACCATTTCACAGAGCTAACAAAGATTCCTTCTAAAGCAGCATCATCACCTGCCAAAAGCATTCCATGTCATTGACAGATGCACCACTGAAAATGCTTGTCTGTCTTCCCCTAAAAGCAAACTGCAATGTGTTGCAGATTAGTGTCGGTGGGACTTTTGTTTTGTAAAAGACGTTACATGCAGCACGCTAGTACAATCTTCTTTGCATTAGCGCAAAACGTCATCTGAAAATCTCCACATTCGTGGAGCTTTGTTGGTCAAACATTAAAATACTCCATCACAGTGTGGAGGTTTGCCAATTGTAATTATTTAACATAGCACCCATAACATCATATCAGACGGAAACTCGAAAACATATCAGCTTAGCTCTAAATCTTTAGGCCTGATTAAGTTTTAACTCCTAGGGACACCTATCCTCCTACTCTGAGGCTGAAGATTTCAGATAAATATTCATGTCCCACAGCTCAAATACCAGCAGAGTGAGCCATGTAAACAACAGTCTTGGATTTCACTCTTGGATGGGGGGTGTCACACTAAGCTCACTCAGCTTTTTTCCTTCAATTCTGCTGCACTATGTTAACCCTTTTGTGATTCATACAGTTTTTAAGGGATTTAAAATGGAGCAATTAGGAGAGGTAGTTTGCAGATTTTTCTTTCTTCAGCTGACATATAACTACTCAGCTCTGAAGAGCATACAACATTTTTATAACTAAAGCACCAAAAAAAATCAGATTTCTTTCTAAAGCACACCGTGCATTTAGTGGCTTAGGTGTTATATATGAATGTCACCTGGCAGGAACCTAACATTTTTCCAGCCGTGCCATTCTAGAGGGTCATGAAAAAGACCAAGGATAGAATGGTTTTTATCCCTCATTTGACCAGGTAACATTTTCTTATCTCACCAGAATGCTGGATACCACCCTTACATGGGACAGGCAAGCCTACCTAAATAAATGGGGGAGTGTAACCAGTTAGGTTACAATATACCCCAATGTAAACCATACCCAGACTTGCTTTCTAAGCTAGATGCAGCCTTAAAGTGTATGTCTGGGCTAATTAAGAAAAACATATACATTACATCTCTACAATATATTCACATTTATACATATTTTGTCTCTTTAAAACACCCCAAGTACAGAAAAAAAAACTGTCCTGATAGAAATCCACCGAGTTTATACCTTTACTTGTTGAAGTAAAATCTTACAAAGTGTTATCATCCCTGCCAGGTAATCAGAACACTTTCCCCCCCTTCCCCCTATGTTATGAAGATGAAGAGAGGGGGAGTTGTTCTGTGAGCCTAGCTAACTTTCTGTCTTAAGTCGGGTACACACGGTTCGAATTTTGGCCACTTCCAGATGAATTGGCCGAAATTCGTACCATGAGTGCCACTGTCAGCACCCTTCTGCCCAGCATCCCTCGATAGGCTGATTGAAGGAGCTGGTTGGAAAATTCTCGGCTGAACGGAGCTAGCAACCAACCAGCTAGAGGCTGCAATCGTTGATGGATGAATCTGTTCTTTTTATTTTCATTCAGCCCGTAGGCTGAACAAAAAAAATAGAACCGTGTATACCCCACGTTAGGGTGTCAATGCTGCTTCTCCATAGATACAGCATATTGAGTAAGCTTCTCCCTCCCCAAGGAAAGAAAGAGTGTCACTGGTAGGAACACCAGAGCCTTGTATACCCCACATTAGGGTGTCAATGCTGCTTCTTCATAGATACAGCATATTGAGTAAGCTTCTCCCTCCCCAAGGAAAGAAAGAGTGTTACTGGTAGAAACACCAGGTTACAGTAAGGAAATGAAGCCTGAAAAAAGAAAACGAATTCATCCACTACATCTAAGGACTTGTAAGCTGCAATGTATTGCCTTTATGTCTTTGCATTTAGATACACTTTAAAATACAAAGCCATTTACACAATTTGCTACAGTGCTCTTGTCTTGCCTTGGCCAGGAATAAAAATGCCCATAGACCTGAGAATATAGTCAGATTATGCCTAGATATCACCGAGATAAATCTACCAGCATGAATGTAAACACAAGTGAATAACTTGGCCAGGTTATTACGCCTAGGAAAAAGCAAAGGTGAAAAAAGGTTGGCCAGAGAAAGAAAGGCTTCCCATTCATGTCCCATGCTAGATTACTTTTGTTCTCTGCTCTTTTTCCTGTGTAGTATTGAATCTTGGTTGTTATGTGGCAACAAAAGGAGTCTGAGGCAGTTCTTCCCTGAGACAACTCCATAAACAAGGCCAACCGTCTCTCGCTAAAAATTGAATCAGATGTGTATATAGTAAGCGCTGCTAGCTTATTGTGGTGGCCTACTCATTCGCTGCCTACCCGTTACTGAAAACAATCTCTTTTTCCTAAATAGGGGTGTTAACGCTGCGGTGTCTGTGACACCGTATGATGTGGCCAATGACCAAGTGGATAAAATTTCATTTATGTGATGTTTGACCTAGAGATCTATTTATATGTGTTGTTCCACTGCAGGGACTATATTTGAATTTCTTAGGAATTTCACAGTGTTAATTATGCATATATTTATTTAAAATTATTTTCTCTATAATTACAAAGTGCCAAAGAAGAGTCTGGGAAAGTATATCATTAACTCGAGAAAGTAAAAGCATTGTTTTGAACGGCCTGTTAGCTCTTTTGAATGTAGTCTGGTTTTTGAAGCATTATATAGATGTTTGTATGCATACTTTCCTTCAAAGTTTTATGCTGTGTTCCTGCATGAAATGTTCTCAATGCTGATAACAGAAGTCAGTTAATTACCTTCTTCTGGGAGTGTCTAATTACTATCTGCTGGCCCAGCTCTTCCGTCCCTCCCCTCGCCTCCCTACACTAACTTTTTTGTAGCCGCCAGGGGAGGAGTGAAGGGGAATACTATAGAGCAGGGGTGGGGTCCTGCTGTGATGCATCATGTATCTGCCTCTGGGACTCATGCCTGTAACTGTCAGTTTTGCAATGCCTCATAGGGCTTGTAGTTCCACAACAACTAAGGCCCCGTTCACACCTTTCCGTTTTGTCGGGCGTTCAACGCTCTATGAACGCTCTACAAAACGTACAACCATGAAAATCCCATTGTTTTCTATGGGTATGGTTCACACCTTTCCGTATTTCCGCCCGTCTGAACGCCCTACAAAACGGCTGACGCCCAAACAAGTACATGTACTTCTTTGGGCCGTTTTGGAGGGCGTTTTCCATTGGGATACAGCCAAGTAGCCTTCGGAATCGCGCGACGGTCGCGCGATTTTTTTTACCGCGAATCGCGGTTAAAAAAACGTGTGACGGTCGCGCGACAGACATGCATGCGTAATACGCCTAGGTGTGAACCCAGCCTAAAGGGCTGGAGTTGCCCACCCCTGCTATAGAGTGTCACATGTGACAGCTCTAAATCTGCTGGGGCTGCTGTCAGCACATCCAAGATGGCAGAGCCCAGCTAGGTAAATACTATGCCTAAAATATGTTAAATGCACATCCTGTGGTAATATTGCTGTTGAAATAAAAGTTATTTGTTAGGGCTTGCATACCGTTTAAGCCTTTCCTTCTGCATATTTTAACATGAAGCTCAATCCAGAATGGTAAAACTGACTTCCAAGAAAAATTGTTAAAGTTAGGGGCAGTCCACCAAACATTCTTCCATTTAGTGCTGCAGACTGCCAGCTCTGCCTTTGTCTCAGCATACGACAACCATCAAATAGCAATCAGGAAACAGAAAAGCTCCTGTTAGCAATAAAAATTTAGCTTGAATGTAAAACACTGTAGCAAAAAAAAATGGGTGTACTTTCTAAAGATGTTTTTGGCAACACTGATGGCAAAGGCTTTAGCAGCTTAGTTCAAAATGAAAAAGAAGGAAGAAACATTTTTGTGGAAAGATTCTGCCTCCACAAACAAACACAATAACTCCCAGTGATTAAGACTGGCTATTCTAATAAGCAGTCTACCACACAAGAGCTAGAATTCAAATGGGCCTTTTCAACAACTAGTTTTTTCTTAATCTAAAACTGGCAGATATTTAGAAAGCACTTAGATAAAAAAAAAAGAGTCTGAACTTCCATAGATTAAAAAAGACTCTGAACTTCCATCTGAACTGGGCCATTGCCATGACCAAACATCTTAGCAGCAGTGTAGCTGTTAGATGCTCATCTAGCATAAATAAATGTAATGACATGTAAAAGGTCCACCTCAAGGAGATTTTCACTGGTAGGACCTTTGATTTCTCAGTTCAGCTGCCTGTCATGTTTCCTACATACTGCAGATAATACAAATGGAGAAATGTGTTGTCATGTTTAGGTGGGGAATTCTTGCTCCTGGCTGCCTAACCAAGTCACCATTAAACTACAAGTCAACCTAAAACTTTATTTTTTTAAAGTTTTTGATAAAGAAGGAATGGCTTAGAGGCTCTGTTGGATTCCTATTGCCAGTGCTTGGAGAAAGATAGAGCAACACACTACACACTTTGGACTTTGGGGGTCCAGATTATTATTTTGTCTGAACACAAATAAATTTAACATATTTCAGGGTGCTCCAGGGACTCTCCTTTATCAGGGCTCTGAAAGGAGTTGGTAAGAGGGAAAATGGACTGAAAAGTAATGAAAGTATTACTGTGAATTTCCCTCCTTTAACATGAGCATATGTGGCATAGCCTCTCCATGAAACCCAACCCTTTAATTAGTGGAGTACATGATGGATGCACTACTCATGTCAACATATGACTGGCCCAACTGTAAGCCATAATGCTTACCATGTTGTAAATCTCACAATAACCTGAATGCACTTGTTTGGCGTTTAGATTTGATGTGTTTGCCATTGAGCAGTTTGTCAATGATCAACTTTGTAGGATTATAAAAAAGCAACCTGATTCCTTTAGAAAGAGTACCATTGAAAATATTATGCACATGCTTTAAGATCACTGTCTGTATTGCAAACAATCAAATCAACATTTGAATTCTCATACTTATTCCAGTGCCAGTTTTGATTGTTTCTCTGGCTATATGATATCACTGAGACTTCTAATTTGAGATCTATTAATAAATAAGCCTGGCATCCAGTAAAATCTGACAAAATTCCCATAACAATCAATAATATTTTCCCTTTCATACACTGGTTGCAGTATGCAGAAATGAAAGGATAAATCTGGTTGCTATAGGCAACAAGATACAATTATTTGTGAGGTGTGATAGTCAACCTTGCTGTAAAGGTTGTGGCTATAGACAATTTGCCTGTGTTTCTGGGTGTCAGAACAGCCCATTAACCAGGAAGACATGACCGGCCTGTCGGGCCATGTAGCTTTCCTGCATTTGGTCTTTCTTTCTCACGACGTGTGCAGTAAATATGCTGGCAATTTCCTTTCAGCATCCTTCCCTTGTGCCTCTCTTACCTCAAACACCCACCCTGCTCTTTTACCAAATCAATCAGACTGAGTTAAAGGGGAATTTGAAGTAAACAATCTCCCTTCCCCCCCTCCAGCTACTCTCCCGGAGGAATGCAGGAAGCAACAAAGAGGGTCTTTGTGGGACCTAACTCACTGAACCGATGTCCCCCCCATTCTGCCTCCTGCCTGGGTCTTCCTTTTCTTCCCTGCCAACTTTACCGGGAAGGATACACAGGGCAGGAATGTGCACAGTCAGCACAAGCTCCAGAGAACAAACTCTTATCAGCTGTTCATGGGGATGAAAGCTCGCTTCTTTCTTAATGTTTTCTACTAGAGACAGCTGTGACACCTAGATAATTAAATACGCCACACTGTAAATGATGACGTCATAAATTAAAGCTCAGGTCATAAGTGTCATAGCATAACAGACTTTTTTTTAGCTTCTAGTAGCTGATAGCTACTAGAAGCTAATAGCTTTTAGTTCTACACTGTATATTTGAAAGTATTAGATCAGGGCATATCGACACCCCCAAACCAGATATGTGCATGATTCCCCCCTCCTTCACTAGTAACCCTTAGGACCAATGTCAATAGGCTTTGTTTGTGTCAAGCGGGATTTTGCATTCCCGTACAAATAGAAGGGAATACAAAACCCGCTTAAACCAGGTCAAAAGTTGTCAATACATTTGAAATGATTCCAAACTGTTGCCATCAACACTAAGCCCATAGCCCATCGATATAAGGTCACAAACACAGACATGGCTCTAGTATATTGATTAAGTCCCACTACTCTGTAGAAGAGATGCCAACAATCCTACTAGAAAAGAAGGGACAACGTTAGATGAAGGTCGGGCATCATCAAGAGATATTCTAGTGGATTAAACTATAACATGTAGTTACATTTAAATACTAGGTCTGATTAAAATAGATGTAAACCCAATAACTATAATTATAGAAGCTTTGATATGTTAAAGTAATTTCAAACTTAATTTTCAATATCTTCAAACCTGTAGCTTTCATTAAAATAATTCCTAGTGACATACCTCACAACTGTCCCTCATTTGGAGGGGCCATCTCTCTTTTGGAACCAAGCCCTTCTGTCCCACTTTCCCTGTCAGTTGTCCCTTTTTTTGGTTTGATTAAAAAAAAATGCCAGTTGTTTATGATGCACAATGTTTTAGCAAACTGTATGTCATTCATTTAGGCTTTACATTTACGATGCAGTACAAACACTCCCATCTGATATCAGTCTAAAGATAAAAGAAAGAAATAACAGGATTCCGCTACAACTGATGTTTTTTATTAGCTGGAGATTGCAGGTTAAGGATATTGGAGGAATAGAACAATATTATCTACTGAAAACAAAGGGTGTCTCTGCTAATAGTGTACAGCTGGCAATCCTACTGTGCAAACAGGAACAACTTCTACTCCCACGACTGATGGCTGGCTTTGCTACGGGTACAAGTACAATGCTACAATTTCTTGAGACAGTTACAAGTCTCTGTGTTCTGTGTAGCCAGTCGTAATAATTAACAAAGTCCATGATCTGCTGCTGAAGAATAGGGGCAAGGGGCTGGTAACAGCTACACACAGTCAACGCCTAAGAGGCTTCAAAAGCTTATCAGAATCGCAGCTATGGGATTGTGGAAGAGATGTTTTTCTGCACTCAGCTTATTTCCTGTTCATTCAGCTTTCTTCCAACTTATTGAGGCTCACAAAATAATAGACTGCCATAACAATTGTTCTCACAGTGTTCAAAAACCCAATCTGCATACAGTGTGTAAAAACATCTAAATATCTGTGCAAATGTAATCAACAACTTGTATAATCTGTGTTGGTGGCCCATTCATTGACAGTAAGGCCCTGATCACATGGTGTTCCGATCAGATCTACCTGTCAGTTTTTAAGGCTAACCTGATCGGAAGTGCAATGGTAGTCTATGGGCAGTCGAATGTAAACAGATGTGTGTCCATTTACATCCAATTACCTCTGAGTCTGTCCGTCTAGGTCTGAAAACATTTTTAAAAGAGTTCCAATTTGGTAGATCTAAATGTGACCGATCAGAGGTTGTTGGATATAAATGGACACATGTACACTTATATCTGAATCCCTGTAGACCTAACATGGGGTCTGTATCGCTCAGTTTTTTCCTCCATTGCAAGATGGAAGAAAAAACTGAACAGACACACGTCACATAAGTGACCATTGCACACTGCTCCTATCAGCAGGGGATCTGTGCACGGATCCCCTGTTGATCAGATTGGACACCGCCCATATGAAATGGGCCTAAGGATCATTTTCCTTTTCATATTTCTTAACTTTTTAATTTGATTAAGGAAATAATCTGCAAGTTCAATAATGAACTGAAGACACACGCAAACAAACATTTGCTGACTCTACAATCCAAACAGGACTTTAGGGGGAAATTGGAAATCTATATCCTTTGGTAGCTCCGCCTCATTCCATACCTGTTGGTTGTCCTTCCACATTTCTTCTCCCCCACAGTGCTTTTCTAGGCTTCCCCACTGAACACTGTGCATTCCTGCATAGGTTTCTTAGTATTGGAAGCAGAAGGAAGCAGTTAATGGGCCATGCTGCAACATTGTCTCCTGCGGCAAACCCATCAGCCATTTAAGTCATGACTTTACTAGCTTTGGAGCGAAGCCTCACCTGCTGGAGCTAAGCCCCATCGACCATACCCCCATGCAATGAGAGCTCCTCATTGGTCAATAAGTGTGCTGCCAAAGGACAAGAGTATTATTTGTGAGTGGCTTAGCTCTAGGAATGAGGATTAGCTCTGCACAGTTGAACCCCTAGTAACAAAATGAAACTAGGCTTTTCTGGTTAATACAAGTAATAGCAGACACTTTCTGGTAGGATCTTTACTTTCAAGAAAAAAGATAAATATGGCTGACAGGTTCACTTTAGCAAAAGGCTCTGACTTTCTAAGAACAGCCCTAGCAGAGGCGCCTGGAGCAGATGAGGGTTCGATTTCAACTGGAAATCGCTTTGATAAACAGGGCCAAGTCAGATATAATCTGACCCAGAGGGTAACACAACAGTCTAATCAATCAGGATTTGATGTCATTGTGGCATACTGACATGAAAGTCATATATGAAACTCTTAGCAAAACAACTCCAGCTACGATATTTATTTAAACACTGCAAAGCATTAACGCGATTTTAGTAGACAGCTGACACTTTCCGAGAGAAGGAATTCCAGCATAGGGTTGGTTAAATTCCTAGGATGATCGCTCAAGAAAAATGCTGAAACTATGTCTGGAACTGAAAGGGTTAAGCTGGACACAACTTCAGCAACTCTACTGCAATGCATCCTAGAATGTTTGTGATCTTCTCTATGGACTCTTCTGTTTGTTTCTTAGCAGGGTGCCAACCCTGGAAACACTACACCACCAGCCGTTGTCAGTTTGTGACATTCAATATATGTTAGTATTTGTTTCATTGTAAACATGCACGATTGTGTTAAAGTGTATCTAAACCCAAACAAAAATGTAATATAGCGTGCCAGTCCTTAGATGTGGTGGCTGCATTCGTTTTCTTTTTACTGGCTTTTTTCCCTTCATTTTTATCCTGTCGGTAGCACACTTCCAATTCTAGGGTGCCAACAGTCATTCATCCTTCTGTATTAGGACAACAGAAACAGGACAGGACTACAGAACACCCCCTTCCCTCCATGACATACATGGGTGGGGTTCAGTAATCCTCAGATAAATGAGAGAGAGCACAGGAAGTTTTCAGCTCACCGGATTTCTGACAAGATCAACGGGTAATTGTTTTGTATTTATCGAATAGATGTAACAAAATGCTTTCAGAGGTATATTTAACAGACCAAAAGGGACCATATAGGAGAAGTTCATTGTTAGAGTTTACATACTCTTTAATTTTTTTAATACACACAATACATGTAATGGTAAAGAATGACACAAACAATGATGAAGAAAATGAATGATGAAGATTGATGGATGGGTACTTACTGTAGGTTGACTTACCGAAGTAGAAGCCTCGGTCGCCACACACGAATTGCAACGTGTCTACCAGTTCTCCACCACAGAGGGTCTCGCCCAGGATAAATACTTTAGATGACTCTGCTGTGTATGCTATGAAGGCGTATAGGAGTAGAAGAGCATGTCGGGGGACTGGCACTCCTGGCAGCTGGAAGTATAAAAGATTGTACAGTTTAGTTTATGGCAGAGCAAACAGAAAGAATAGCATTTATTTCCTATTTACAGCAGAAAAAAATAACAATGTAATTCCCCAAATATTTTTTATTTTCACATTAAACCAAAATTCAGACCCATTATTGTAACCCTATGTAATAGTATGTAAAAAATCACTGAACGCATGCTGATTCTGAGTCAACAAAACTAGATTTCATTACTGAGATCTACAGTGAAAAAATTGAGAACAAATTTAGAGGTCATCATAGCAACGTCTCAGGCACGTCTTCCTCCTTCAGGTTTCTTCTTCTAAAAACCACAGTTTAATATTTACAGAGTCGATGATTTACACAGCGCTTTACATACCACACATTCACATCAGTCCCTGCCCTCCGGCGCTTAGAATCTAAGAGCCTTATCTCACATGCATGCAAGGGCCGTTTTAGACTGGAGCCATTTTACCTTCCACCATGTCTTTGGACTGTTGGAGAAAACCAGAATACCCAAAGGAAACCCATGGAAGCACAGGGAGAACATGCAAACTCCATGCAGATAGTGTCCTGACCAGGATACAAACTGGGGACCCCCAGTGCTGCAAGGCAGAAGTGCTAACCACTAAGCCTGCAGCCTTTTAAATTGGCATCTGTAGTGATCATACTTATTACCCTTCAGGATCCCTTCAATTTTATCAGTCCAGTTAACACTTAATTCAATAGTTCCAGTTAACACTTAAACATGGTATCCAGTCCTGATGAAGGGGGACCCTTTGAACCCCGTAAATGCATTGGACTTTTTTGATAAAAGATTCTAAATACAATTAAATCTGGACTTTTGCTTTTGCCACTTCAGTCCCCGCTCCTAGGAGAGCTGCCTAAGGGTAATTATTCTCACTAAACTGCTTAAGACCTGACAATACCCACCACTATAGGAGGTGCAGCACCTCATACCTTATTCTACTTCCTCCTCTGGTTCATGGCCAGCTTTATACTTTTATAAATTAAAGCATATCTGCCACCAAACACTGTTTAGTTTTGAATAGTGTGGAGAAGGGTTAGGTGATCTGGCCATTTGTTCTCTTGCAATTTTTTGGTATCACCGTAGGCCATGCACCCTCCTGTTGGCATTAAAGGTGAATGTGCGAGATGGATTTGTGTCACACTTTGTTGTGCTGTCTGTGTCTCACCCTTTGGAGATTTCCCTTCACATTCTGTCCCAGTGACAATGTTGACAGGAAGTGTTGGAAAATCTCCTCAATGAGACCTCTAGTAATAAAATACACCTGATACAGATTCTAACACTTCTCTAACCCTTCTTCTCATTTAAAAACTAAAGAAGTGTTGGCTGGAACAGCTGCAATGGCTTGGCATGTATGAATGTGATCACTAGTATGCTATCATAGCTCCAAACTGTCCTTCATTTGGAGGGACTCTCCCTCTTATGGACCCAAATCCCTTTTCCCCTTTACTCTGCAGGTTGTCCCTCCTTTTGGTCTTAAGTGTCGACTTCTAAATAAAAATTTATTATCTAACTACATCATTTGTTAAACTACACTGAACCTTTTATTACAACCTCTACATTATTGCATTATGCACTACCTGACCCCCCCCAAAAAAATCAGACTCTAATATTTCGTTTGACCACTTTTACCTTTAAATATATGGCACGCATTCACCATGGCATCATTTTAATAAGCTTATGCAATGTCACAACATTTATTTCCATGCAGAGTTGCATTATTTTTTCACCAAGATCTTGTAGTGATGATGTAGAGACTGTGTAAAGTCTTCTCCAGAATATCCCAAGGATTCTCAATTGGGTTAAGGTCTGGACTCTATGGTGGACAATGCATGTGTGAAAATGATGTCTCATGCTCCCTGAAACACACTTTCACAATTTAAGCCCAATGAAGCATTGTCTTTTTGGAATATGCCCGTGCCATCAGGGAAGAAAAAAATCCACTGATGGAAAAACCTGATCATTCAGTATATTCAGGTAGGCAGCATTTTTTTGGGGGGGCATAACATGCAGAACCTAAACTTATTATCCATTGTAAGGTTCTTACCTATTTGCTTAGCTAATTCCAGGTGGTGACTTTTTTTTGGCCAGGCAGTGTATTTTGAAAAGTCAGTATGAATAAAAAAGTAGCTATGGAAAAAAAACACCTGTGAGTTGAACCAATTATTTTTTATATTTTAATTCATTATAAGCTATGTAACCAGGGAGCATTGTAGGAATTTATCACTTGCCTACACACTTTGCATTGAAAGATATCCCTCTTTCTCATATCAGATAGTTGGAATGGTTCTTGAATAGGAGCAGTTACAGTCACTTGAACAAGTAACAGCAATAATAACGTGGGTGTTCATTTCCATCTTTATTTAGCTACACCATGTAAGGTCTGTAAAGCCAACTTCACACACTGTATACACATTGTGCTAAAGAGATTCTCATTATTCAAAATGATTGATGTCCCCCTTACATAGAAATAGTTTACCCTGAACTCTACCGCTAATATATTACTAGAGCCAGCCTTAATGCAAAGGCAGTGACTTCACTGGAAACAATGCTGTTAATGCTCTCATCTGTTTATTTTATACAAAGGAAATGTCCTCTAGGCCTTGGTCTTTTTTATCCTAGCAATTTTATAATTGTTTCAGGAAGATACAGATAGCCATAACTCAACTGCCTTGATAGCCATGTAGAAACAGGAAACACAGACAGTGCGCGGCGCAGTATGGAAGTTGTATTGTTCCGTTATTTATTACACAAGCTTTACACACTAATCCACAAACTTCTGAACCCTATCAGCGCCCAACCAGATAAATTTAGCTACCGTCTCCAACTTGTATTCTTTCTATTAATACTCTAAAGACAATACAAATCTGTCCAAGTACCTAGGCAAACATTTACATTGTTCTCATAAATTTGAGCTGTCAACCTTCTGCTGGGTGTTCTGATTCACTGCAGTTCATGTGCAGACTTCATACTAAGAGGGTTATTAACTAAAGGGTGAAGAGTTTGGAGAAGGCAGGAGAAGTGAACAGTCTAGGTCAACATTCTCCAATTCAGCTCACTTTCTAGTTCAGCTATGTTGACATAGATTGTTCACTTCTCCTGCCACCTTCGAACTCTTTACTCGTTAGTGAATAACCCCATAAGTGTAGGCTTTGCACACATAGGTGCTGGAAAAAGAATGACAGTGCTTCTATAAACCTTTGGTCAGTGACACCTGTGTCAGACACAATTGAGTAAAGAGTTCTAGAAATTAATCAAAATGGAGTACCTGAGTTGCAAAATGCAACTTAAACTAGTTGCAATAAAAAAAAATGTATTAATGAATTCAATAATTTCTGTCTTTTATATCTGCCTGGATGGTGTGCTTTCTTACATATTCAAGTAAGGGTACACAAACCTCTTGTATTTAGACAATTCTTGTGCAGGCCTCATTACAAATTTAAGGACCTTTTTGAAAAACTGTCTATATTGCCTACAAGCTTAACATTTCATTCTACCTAGAATTCAAGCACAGGTATGGAAAAAAGCAGGAGATGCTGGATGACTGCTATGGGCAACAGGTGCGCGGCTATTTTCAGTCCATTCTCATATATGACACCCGCTGTATTTTCTGATTGCAACCTTTAAAATCAATTGAAACAAACTCCCACAACAGCAAACCCTTAGCCTTTCACGAAAGACAACAGCACAAAAATGCAGCATAACAATAAAAACATAGTTCTAAATTCTTGTAGAGAAGAGTTAACATCGCAGGGCATGCATCTCAACCCTGAAATCTCCCTAGGCAGCATACAGATGTTTTTCACATGGCAGCATCTGCTAACATGCATTTTTTGAAATACAGACGGTACACCTTTAAGCACTTAGATGTATTATTCAGTTCTCAGCAGAAGTGAGTGACTTCAGGTTTAAATAAACAGGACCGTGTCCCAGTAGGTTAGGAGGCCTGAAATTACTTCCTTAAATCAATATCTGTGATGCAAAGCAAAATCTATTGAGAATTTCACAATAATATATGTGACCCAGTAAAACAATGTAAATAAACTGATTTAAATATTGTTTAAACTGAGTAAATGACCTCTAGAGCTACGTGTTTTGCAAACAGGATAGTTTAATAGTAAGTTTACGTTTAGTAATCCCAAACATACATTTCACTGAGGTTATGGCAGTGAAAAATAGAGCCCACCCACATGACAGTATTATTATTGTTATTATTATTATTATTATTATACAGGATTTATATCGAGCCAACAGTTTGCACAGTGCTTTACAAAATGAAGGGAGACAGTGCAGTTACAATACAATTTTAATACAGGAGTGTTAGCAGGGTCCAGCTCACAAGAGCTGACAATCTAGAAGAAGGGGCAAGTGATACAAAAGGTAATAATTATGTGGGATGAGTTCATGGAAGAAGTAAAAGGACAGTTACTATGTTGAATTGGGATAGGCTTCCCTGAAGAGATGTGTTTTCAAGGATCTCCTAAAGGTGGACATTGAGACATGCATACCTTACCAACCCTTACCTACAGTATATTGTTCTAGTGTAAATAACTGATTGTCATGGGGGCTACAGCTACAGCACAGACACTTCTGAACAGAAGTTCCCAGCTTCACCCACCTTTTAATGTTATTACAAGAGGGCCTCTTTCTATAATATGGAGAATGAAGCAGAGAGATGGCGATACCATGGCGGGGGTAAGGTCAGGGAACACTGAACGTTGAAAGAAAACGGGGGGTAAACCTTCCCAACTTTCTGAAATGAAAAGAGGGACACCCTTAGCCCCACAGCTTTTAGGAAAAATACAGTTCCTTATGCTTCCATTATTCCAAACAAAACAGAAAGTCCATCAATACTTAAAACAACACAAGGTTTGGGCATCTACAGATATCTCTTATGACCCAATCATTAAAAAAATGCCCTTTCATCATATTTGAACAGATAGGCCCATATCACACTGGCAATTTTGTAGGTAGTCACCTTTGCTTTTTAGTTTCTTGGAAGAAATGATGGGTAGTTAATGAGAGATCTATGTCTCAGAAATGCCAAGCAATCCTCGTAGCGCAGTCACTAAGCAGCTAACTTTTTTTGCAGCTAGAAATAGAATCACCAGCTTTATCAGCCACTCTTGTTGCCTAATGCAGCTTATGATGACCTAAATGGCCTAAATATGGATTCTACTCATCTGCAATCAAAGCTCAGCAGGAACACATAAGGAACTAAGGAACTTAGGAACAAATACTGCAAACAAAAAACCCAACAGGGGTTTTAACCATTGCCTACTGTATTCTAACGTTCTGGTTTTAGATTATTATTATTATAAAGTTTTTTTATAGCGCCAGCAGTCTGCGCAGCGCTTTACAATATAAGGAAGACATGACAATTACAATACAATTCAAGACAAGATGGTAAAGAGGGCGCTGCCCGTGATATATTTTTAAAGTGCTATCTTGGCAATCTGTTACTGGTTGCCCTGCAAATTTAAAGTGTAGTTGCAAGTATCCTCATTTTCTGAATATGAGCTTGTAAATAAGTACAGTTGTTGGTTCTGTGCTTCCATGCAGTGGATTTACTGAGTTTGAGCAGAAAATAAGTGTTTTTTGGAAAGCATATATAAAGCCTATAGTAGCTTTTTAACTTAGTATTACAGTAGTAGCTGGCCATGTTGAATAACGAAGCTTTCTAGGCCAGCGATAAACCCACTAAGGTCACAAAGCTACTGAGTTCAAACAGGGATACCATTCAATACTACAGTTAACCTCTGTGCCTTTCCTTTTGAGGAACCTGAAGCTCAGTTCTAGAACATAGAGAGAGGATTTCAGAACAAAGTAGCTTTGAAAAGTTCTCTTCCCTGGCCTCACATGATTCATATTTGTGTTTCAGATAATTACAATAATCAGATCCTGTCAAACTTGAAGAGGTGCGGAGAAACTTTCCTCCTGCACGTTGTTATTTTTGCAAATTCTGTAATTGGCTGGCTTTAAATTGTATTAAAATGTAGAAGAGAAAAGGCACAGTGTCCAGAATGGAGCTCAGTAGGGTTCCTATCCGGTGAAATGAAAGGAATTTTAGATCACTGCAACTGCAAACATTTACCTGCACCCATAACCTACAGTTCATACTATCCTAAGTTAACAAAAATTAATGCCAGTGAGGAGATCTGGATTATTCATTTCTTGTGTTCTTGATTAGAAAATCAGATTCTGTAATAAAAACAAGATTGCTCCTGCCTGAAACACATACAAGTTAAGGGATTCATCTCACACTTTTTGCCTTTTTTTTTTGCTTAGCAAAACTTCCATTACAAAAAAAACCTCAAATCTCAGATGAAGGCAGCCAGGTAACTAAAATGTTTAGATGCAGGTCATCAATGGTGGTCATCACATATCTTTCCCAGTACAGGTTTCCTTTAGATCTGAAATAATAGTTCTCTGGTTGTCTGTGCTACAAGGAGAACTATGCGGTGAGTGATTTCCACTCATCCTCATAGTTATAGCCGGCCTGCGACAAACAAAGAAGCTGTAACAGGTCGGCTCTATCGATCGGGAAGTGAGCAGAAACATGCACCGATCCGCTCACATCCCAATCACCTCCCTGCAGTGAGCGGTGACTGTAAGTCACCGCTCCCCACAGGGATTCCCCCCTCCCCTCTCCGATCCTCCAGCGCTGAGTGGAGGAACGAAGGGGGTAGGGGGCAGGCACAGCTGGCTCTGCCTTTAGATAGGCAGAGCCAGCTGTCACTCACGCAGCTGGGTGGATCTCGACAGTATTGTCGGGATCCATCCCGGCTGTGGCGCTCTCAGTATATCGTGGGCAATAGCCACAATATACTGAGCTTTGGGTCAGGGGAGGAGGTTCGTACATGTCCTCCCGTGACCCTTAAGAGAACTATGGGGAAAAAACACCCCTTAGTTCTTTTTTCACTATTTTCTGAGATACTGAGCTTCTTATCTGTGTACTATTCCAGATCAGTGACTTAGAAAGTACTGAAAATATTGGATCATCATGACATGATCATCATGCCATGGAAGTAGCATTTTCAAAATAAGTCAGAAACAGCCTCCATGCAGGCTGTCAATAGCATTAGCAAAACAGTGTTTGTTTTCCCAAAACCACCCCCTCATCCCCTTTAGTACCTGTTCACCCTGCCAGTAGATCACTTATTTTGCCTCTTCCAGATCGAGCTGACCAGCAAAAGTGGCAGTTATAGTTACAGTTATAGCCTTAGTCTCAGCTGCAAAGCTCCTAATTGCTCCTCATCTGAAAGGACTGTCCAAACCTCTCTATCCCTTTTTCCTTCTCAGTTGCCCCTCCTTTTGGTCTGATGTATATACCTATATAAAAATGCACTATTTAACTACAAAAATGTTCTGCAAGGATAAACAAAATTCATGCAACCTCTAACTTAATGTATATGTTAGCTTGAAAAGGCAATATTTAGGAAGAGTAGTGTTGTTTTTGTGCCTTCATTCTTCACGGTTCAAGTATCTAGGGGCTCTTTCTCATCTAAGTATGCTGGGAGGTATGTTATTGGTCAGAGCAGTTATCAATCAACCAGCAGGAGCACTGAGTGCATTGAGATGAAAGGAAAAGGTGACCACCGTCTTGCAGCATTGGGAGCTGGTGACACCCAATAAAAAAGGGCTTTGGAGAGAGTAGAAACTGGTAGGATCAACAGGTATTTACTCACACCGATACGAAAAACCTTACACAACTACATTTACAAAGCAAAAAAATAGCTATTTACACAACTTTAGTATTTGGGCTTACGTAAACTCTACATTTCTAGCATTCTGAGACAAGCGTGTTGACCTGAGAGCAACACAGATATGACTGTTGTAGCAAAGACTGGCTCTTCTATTTGTTAAGTCCATATTTAAAATGTACAGTAAAGGTGTTGCATCTTAGTTGGAACTATATAGCTGAGATGTAATTGTACCAGGGCACCATCTGTGCAACTCAAGAGGCTCTGTCAGACTGTTGAATGCTAAACCCGATCTACTGCCTCCCTGTTTATCTATTCAAGCCGAAAGTCAAATCCTGTGTAAGCTCCATGTTGGTTGATATCAGAGCTTATACAGGGTTGATGAAGTCCTCTTTCATGTGTCAATGTTTAGGCGTGGCGATTGGCCACTTAGAAAGATGTTACATGCTGCTACATACCCGGACGCACTGGGAATTTTATGAGGGTTCTAATGGATCAGTGGAGGGTTGGGTGAGCTCAGTGTAGATGGGGGATTGCCTTTAAAGAGACTTTGATGAATAGGCAAAGTGAAAGAGTGCTTTTAAGGCCCATGTCATCTTCATGTCAGCAAATCGTAAAGTGGACATTTTGATACATTCTTCTGGACATGCAGGAATAAACTAACTTTTTTGCCTCCATTTTACAAGCATTTAAAATCACCGGTTCGGTCGTGTTTATTTATTGTACACATGTAAATGAAGTAAAGAGATCATTTGATATTTCTGTGTTTGTTAAGCAGTTTGATGCAATTAGTCATCTTAACTCTTCATTGGCATATGGCTCAGTATTCAAAAAACATCCGACTGCCTGTAATTATCAAAGCTTTTAAACCAGTGATCAGCAGAAAGCCTTGCATCATGCAAAAAACACCTGCACGCTGTAAAGCATAAATACTAGTCAAGTATACACTCTATATTATAAAAGAAACACTTGATCTGTTTTGCAAATGAATGTGTCTATGCTAGTCTGGCTTTCCAAAGTACTGCTGAGGTGTTGGTCTTTTAGCATTAAAAACGATAAGCCAAATGTAGTATGGCAAAATTATATTAAGACTATAGAATCCAGGCTAAACAACAACTTCCCTATAATGTATGATGGTAGTGTTTTGAACTCTAAGGCAACCTGCAGATGTTAGAAGGTGGTTAAAAATACCAAAATGATGCATAGCAGTGTTGCGTTTAGACGCCACGCTGCTCTAAGCGCACCTATATGATTATATCCTTATGTAAAGCTCTTGAGTAATGTTATTATTTAGTAAATTATACTGCTAGAATGTGCTGTTGGAGGCAGCATATGGTCATTTGATATGTAGGACTACTTTTCAACTGTACAGACAGCCAAATAAGGGAAAGGAGAGAAGGCCTCAAATGTCCTAAAGCATAAAGAATCATGTTCCTCTTGATATCTCCAGCACCCCATATTCCATATAGTTTTCTCATTGAATTAGGCCACAAATGTCCAGAAGTGGTCGGAAGTGAGAAACAAAAAATGTACAGGTTTACGCTTGGCCCCCTTCCCTTAGCTAGCTGCTCTAGGAAATGTCCCATAAATATAATTATGGTAAATACAGCCCAGACTCAGGGTAGGAAATGTCCAGAGCATCTGGAAAACTTGTAGGATCACCTCTGCCAACCTTGCAAGTTTATGTGAAATGTGAGGGGAGGGGGAAAGAGATGAGTGTTGCGGGTATGACCCATATCCATGGATCACTGGATCAGGCCTTTTAATTTAATATAGTCTAGTAACAATTTTGTCTGTTTCTGAAACTTTGATGGATACACTTGCAGGCATCTGGATGATGGTGTGGGCAATGCCATTATAGACAATGCAGATACGATAGCTTCTCTTTATAATGTGTGTCAGTGTCAATCAGGGATGTGTAAAGCAAAGCTACTATCTTGCCTAGAGCCCCATTCTGCCCTAATCTGTCTCTGATCCATCTCCAAGGGTGTATTCAGAATTGCAACTGTAAATATATGTTAAAGTATAGTGTATGGTTATGTAGAGGTAACATGTCAACTATCAAAATTTTGGGTCCACAAAGAACCTCTTTACTGAGATCAAAACAGACTTGGCAACATGCTACTTCCTAAGTATAGTTTATTGGATTATGTAGTGGGCCACAAAAGCAGTGTATTAGGGTTATTCACTAAAGGGTGAAGAGTTTGGAGAAGGAAGGCGAAGTGAACAATCTAGGACAACATAGCTGAACTGGAAAGTGAGCTGAATTGAATAATTTTTCCAAATCAACTATTTTGGCCTAGATTGTTCACTTCTCCTGCCTTCTCCAAACTCTTCACCTTTTTGTGAATAACCCTCTATGTGCTCAGTGACCTATTTTGCTGACAGCACTGGACTGGGACTAAATGGTATTTCTAATGTATCACACACATTATTGCCATGCTCAGCTTAGTGACACAGCAAAGTAAAGGTATTGCAAAAAGAAAAGTGTAGGCCCCAATCCTTTTTGCTATTTTTGTAAAAATAAGTGTTGCCAAGCAGCTCATAGCTGCTTACACCAGTCGATCTGACAAGTACCAGATTTGCCAGACTGCCAGTTCCTGTCAGCAGTTTAAGTAGTACAGAACTAAAACCGAAGAAAGGACTTCTCTGGCAGCAAAAGGGTGGAGAGCACAGTTCATTGCCTCACCGCACCTTGACAGAAATGAAGATGAAATCACAACTTACCTACTGACGCAGTTTTTAAGATTACAGTACTGAGTCATTCACAGATTAATGATAATTAGTCTTGAACAGGTAGAAAAGAAAACATACTATCTCATGCATGTTATGATGGCCAGAGTAAAGCCATTGACGTCAAAGCATCTTAATTACAGAGCCCTCTGTCAGTGGTGTCTGTCTTAATATTTTAATTATATAATGCAGGTTTAAATATAATAAAAGGAGTGTTCTTAGAATGCAATGAGCTGAGAGATTCCTAACTTCCTGGTTCTCAGAAGAAGAGAGGTAGGCTCGCTTCTGCCATTAAGTAAGGATTGTAGAATACAAGCTCAAATAAAGATTTTATATCGCGGTCCAGCATAAGAGCCACCTACCTAAGCACCTTAATTGTACAGCTGGGATGGTTATCTCAGTGTATACTTCTATGATTTTTTCTGCCAGAAAGCTGGCATATGTACAGTGTTACAGAGGCATAACTAGACTAAAATGTAAACCTGAACATCTTTATAACTCATCAGAACCTCCCAAACACTTACATGCTGCAATGTGGATGCACTTTACATAGGGTGCATTGGCAGGTGTCATCCTTTTTACAACTATAACACACTCAAACTACAGGGCATATGGACCTATGGCTTTCTCCTTGCTGATGTAAAGCAGACCTTTGCCTACTGTACAAATGGCACAGGGGTCAACTTTTTCAAAAGTTATAACCCAACTAGAGTCTAAAACACCAGGTAAGAGTGCAAAGAGGTATGTGCACAAATAAGAAGTGCCACTTTACAGGTTACAGTATAAGCATACACCTAGTAAACATAGGGAAGCAACAATTATGTTTGGGCCCCTCCTAAATCACTTAAATTGGGTGCCAACATTTAACATATTATCACTACTATCGGAGTACAACTATAGTGATATATTTATCACCACAATAATATAATATGTATTGCCATGACTATATACATTTTACTGGGTGCTTAGTGTTACTATTTCAGGTTTGGACACATTTAGGGCTAGGTTTACATGGAACTTGATGTTTAGGGGGGTTAGGTTGAAGGGGTTAGGATGATAATGTATGACTGCACATACTTTTTTTTATCACATTAGTGTAGAGCTAATGATGACATCATATAGGCCTATAGGCATATAGGCCTTTTGCTAGAATGATGGTGATTTGTGTTGTGTACATAAGGTGGGAGTGAAAAATCTAATAATGTTCGCTCAAGTGTTTGAGTAACCATAAGTCATTTTAGTATGTGTAAAATGTTCCTACAAACACATTAAGCATGAGTACTATTAATAGCTAAGAACGTAAAGGCTATCACAGGCCCCAGCCTGTGTGCACTTTTCAGAGAGGGCCTTGAATAGCTATTTAATGAATATTATTACAGAATTCTGGTCTTGTACCTCTCAGGTCTGCTGTCACTTCAGAACTTCTCCAACACAAAAGTGGCTTTGTTATTGTTTCTCAATATTACTATTTGGACTAGTTGTCAACTCATCAGTCATATTCTAAATCAGCCATCAGAAGTGTTTTATGCTATAAACACATTTATTGTATTGTGTTCACTCTGTGTAATATATACAGTATATTATGAGGCACTGACTGGCATGGTGGTGGATGGTGTATATGTGTCATCTGATTAAACTTTCATAACAGGCTTTAATCTGATTGTAGACTGTGATTTTGTGCATACCTCTCTACTCCATTCCTACATTAAAAGCAAGAAAAAAGGGCCTCCCAGACCACAAGATGACCAAGAAAAAGGACTGATGTGGACTGGTGCCTTACAGATATGCCTGATGGAAAACTGATTTCTTGCATGCATCTAAAGCACACTTTCTCAAGCAGGGTTCCATGGAATGCTGCGGTATCTTTAGAGCTAGGGGATCCTTGGCAAATGAGCATTAGTGGATTGATCCCCTGTTTACGCTGACCACAAACTTAAAGGGGCTCATTTCCATGGACTATCAATGTATTGGGGCAATTTCGTTCTACAATTTACTGATCATATTATTTTAAATTAGAATTATTAGGATATAATCATTTTAGCAGGGGTTCCCTGTAAAGAAAAATTGAGAAAGGCTGATCTGAAGACTTTTCAGTTTTGATTGAGGTGCACCTTAAATGGACAAATAAGTAAAATGCTATTCAGGAAAATTGTGGCAGAAGTTTTTTCCAAGGAACACCTGAATTTCTGTGCAGTAATTCTGCAAATGAAAACTGCCAACGACCATTAAACCTTTCCTCATTGCACTCATTACAATCTAACTGTAAAATGTTTGTACAATATCCTTTAGATTTACCAACAGCTATAAATATGCATCCATTAAGTTTGTATCAGGGAGGTAGGACCTTGCGCAACATAGTTGTTCTCAGATTTAAAGCAGATTGTACAACCAGGTTGAAGCATGGGTGGTCAGCTTTAGGCTCAGTGCTCCTTTAAGGGGAAAATAAAACGCTCTCTCCCCACATTCAACAGCCAGCCCTGGCTGCTTTCAGCTGACAAGTCAATGCACATCATCTTTATTTCTTCTGATTCTACCTCCAAGCAGCCCTGGCTCTACAACCTGAAACTTTCTCTGGATCAAATCATCCCATCTGCGTTTTGTTTCAAATACACAATTATTAGGTGTTTTAAAGGTGTAGAGCAATGGACTAGAGGGAATCAGCAACATCTGCTCACTTGCTGCTACTCCTGCATGTTAAAAGTTCCCTCACATGCCCCCTATTCCCTGTTGCTCAACAATGCAGAAGCCTTTCCAACTCTGCTCTCTCTCTCTCTCTCCTTTTCCAAACAATCACCGCAGAGAGAAGGCAACTGGGAGAGAAAGAGGAAGAAAAACAGAACGAAACAAGCAAACAACAGACTTTTACAGCTGGCCAGATGCCACCACTTAGCTCTCTATTCTGGCTGTTTTCACTTGTTTTGCTTCAATATTCTGTCCATAGGGACACTAATATGATGAAGGGGTGTTTTGTTTCCAAACGTGCATTTACGATCTGTCTCCCCTTTTATTCCCCCTAACGTTCTTGATGTTTCTCTGTCCGTCCCCCCTAAAAGCAAAAGGACGTACTGTACCTTCTGAAGTAACACACAAGTAAAACCAACCTAGAATTATTCATTCAACAATTGCTTGCTACATATTAACCCACTCAGTTCTCAAGAATACCTATTCAAAATTTTAACTTATAAGGATAACATTTAAAATTTTTGCAGATTCAGGCTGTCTGGGTGTTGTGGAACTAATCTGAACAAGGCATGCTGGTGTTGGTAGTTGCAGAGCAGCTGAACCACTGATGGCCAACTTTCTAGTTATATGGAGCCTCGAATGCAGCTCCTGACATCATCAAAGAGCCCCACATTTTATGTGAACTATTTAATGCTACAAAAGACTGTCCTGCTGCAGACTTATTACAGAAGATGTAAATAGTCAGCTGATATGATACAAGAGATGGTCAGAGACTGCAGTTGTGATTTAAAGTGTCATTAAAGTATTATTTTTTTCCCTCCCCCCAATGTTAATGTAAGCACTTACCTTAAATGATGTCTCTTAATCCGACCTTCCTCTTCTTTCCTGTCGTTTTCAGCTGTCCCTCCAGTGCTGCTGCGGGTCTCTGAACCAGCGCTGACTCCTCTGTGCTTGCTGGCACTTCCTGTCCCACGGTGTCGGGATGCGGGTGCACGCTGTCCATAGACGTACCCTGTCTCCCGGCCGAAAATCTGAACTGCGCATGCGCCCGCCCCAAGATCACTTGCGGCCGCTCAAGATTTTTCAGATTTTCAGACGGGAGCGTGCGGCGAAGACACAGGTAAGTTTAAACCTCTTTTAAAGCAGGGGGTTTTTTTTGTTGAAATGTTTGCATATATCTACTGCTTGCTAGCAGTAGATATATGCAAAAAAAAAAAAACCAAGAGGATTTAATAACCCTTTAAGTGTAGTTAGAGACTAGGAAGATGTTGCAAGAGAAGAATAAAAACAAGGGACATGTTACATGAGACTGCTAAAGATGACATTTGTGCCCTTTACATCTGCCTTAAGAATTGCTGTCACTCCATTTTGTATTTCCCACATTAAGACCCATTATAAAAGTTAAAAAAAAAAAGAAAAATAGCAGAGAATGAAGAGCACATAGGGTCAGAGTAAGCAACTAGGCAGGCCACTACAGGTGGTAGTACTACATGCTACACGCTTATTGTACTGTGAGGGCTGTACAATAAGCATCAAAGGTTGCATGCAGTACTTGGGCCATAGGTTTGGCCATCAGGAAGCCATATTGTCTGTTCTTACTTCACTGTATACTCATAAGGAATAACATTAGACAGCCTGACTAGAGAATGACTGTTATGTTGAAGAAAAATGGTACACCAGACAGCACAAACAGTAATAGAGACAGAATAATTATGTGCTTTTTAAGTCTTTACTAGAATGTAAAATGTGCTATCCCTGATATCATTTGTGCCTAATGTGTTACTACGCTAATCCCTATGGTGTTCTCCTGCCAGAACAGAACAGGCTTGCCCACTCCATTTAAAAGGTGGTATGTGCTGTTCTAGAAGACACAGAACTGCCTGTAATTATTCAATGAATTTCACCTTCTGTGACATATATCCATTACAGCTCTCTGTGGACATCTACATAAACAAAGGGATATCCTGACCAAGTTCTGAAGCATGTAACATGTGCTGCTTGCCAGATGAAGCCCCAGCCGCATAAAAGATGTATAGAAGAGCAGGACATTCTGCCCAAGTATGGTTCATTTAGACCCAGGAGGTGATTTACTACAGCAAGGTAAAGTGATATTAAAGTCAAAAGGATTTTTAAGCTATTTCAAATTCTAAGGAAATCACTTACAATGAATGCTTTTCCTTAAGGTTTAAAAGTTTTGGTTTCCTGCAAAATCAGCTGGTCCACTGAGCACTGACTCTGATATCCTGTTTTAGGGTGACTCCTTTACCTTGCAGGCTCCTATGGAGCCACTCTTAAGTGTACAAGTATGCTGTGTGTGTCTCCACAAACACACAGACACAGCAAATCAAGCTACTCCCCTGGCCCCCTCTCCCCCTCCTCCCTTCTCCAAGGTAGTAGATGAACAGTTGCTGGATTCTGCTCTGTCCCTTGTGATCTTGTACTGGACAACAAGTTTAGGGAAGCTGAGTTGAGTTTTTTTCAATTCCACTGCTTAGGGGTTACGTACATTGTATTTCACTAATGTTATCAAGGTATGGTAAATAAGAACTCTATGGTGTTGGTTTTATAAAGGCAATTAGGCTTTTTTCTTTACAAGGGAATTTCCCCCTTAGCCCTTTCAATTTGCTAAAAATTCACTTTGCAAAGAAGACCCAATCACAATCACATGCAAGGAAAATACAAAACAGTATTTTTACCTGCACATGGTTGAACGATGGAAGTCAGTGAAGCTTCACTGCATTCACTAAGCAAAGGGAAAATTCCTCACCAAAGCACAAATTCCCTTCGAAAGTGAATAGCCTATTTGACTTTTGCAGCTTAAGCCCTGTGTGGTGCCCAGAGCCACCAATCACATTGTATTGTGACAGATGGACTCTGAAAGTGTAAACTGATGTGTATATCATACACATACACAGATTGAGGCTGAAGAAGCTTAATCTAAGAAAGCACAGAGAGAACTAATGCTGTATTCATTCACTGCCTTGTAACCAATAAGAGCTTTGCATTTGTATGCATTTTGCCGTTGGATCTGATGTATTCCTTTACTCCAACAACAATTTAATTCACAAAAAATCAGTGAATGGTATAACTCAGAATATATTGCTGGCATTGACTTGCACTGTGTTCTCTAAACTGTAAGTTGAGGTGATTGTTATCCAAGTCTTTCTTGGAAGAATTTGCATTTATGTTACAAATACACTTCCACTGCCGGATCTCATTAAATATGTGATGTAATAATTTAATATCCCTGTGAGGTCTTTGGAAGCTAGGGGCAAAAAGCAACAAAACTCTTAGGCAAGCCTGATTCAGAGTTATAAAATTACCAAGCGTATACATTATGGGGATGATTTACTAACGGTGTTATCCATCTGGAAACATAGACTTGTAAAACTGTTGTAATACGCTCTGTGTATACAAATGTGGTCAGCACAGCCATACCAGATGTAGCTTGGCCCTGTTGACGTAATAGCATTATTGGGCTGACTTTATCTGACCATGCGATAGATGACATATGACTTTTTCTGACCATACGACAACTGAAATTTGTTGGTAAGCAAATTGTTTTGAGCTTAAAGTGTAGCTCTAGGCAAAACCTTTTCAATTTTTGTTAGATTGAATGGGGACGGGTCAAGTTTTATTGGTGTCTGTGTCCCAATTTGGGCGAATCAATCCTCTATTTGTGCCACTGACCACTGTCACCAAGAAAGAAAGTGAGGGGAAATGTAATATTTTACAGTTGTCCCTGAAAGCAATAGATACAGGATTATATTTCACGTGGGGCATCTTTTCTGGAGACAGTTGTCTTAAGCTGGCCATACATTTTCTATGTTCAGATGGAAAAGGTACAACAGCCCACAGCTTTAACAGGTCCATACATTGTAGTTGAGGGGTAGGAGGTCGCATTGAAGAATCTGGCCATGGGGCAGCTGAGAGAGTAAATCCGGCCCTGGGTAACAGGTGTGTAAAAGAGGGAGACTGGAAAGATTTGCCCTCGCATCCTATCTCAGTGACAACCATAAAATGATGTAGTTTTCATAACATTATGTCACTGTGACAATGGTTACTGGAACAAATCAAAAGGGTGAATCCCCTCAGCAGAGACATAGACTGCAATACAAATCTGTAAGGGACTCTAATCCTTTTCCAATCCACTATCCAAAACAAAAAAAAAAGCCTTGGCTAGACTTCTGCTTTAGGTAGCCAAGAGCGTATCACCACTCTGCAGCAGCCTTATGTGATTAAAGCAAAGAGTGTCTTTATCCACATACTATAGATTCTGTAGATATACTTTTATTCTTAGCTATAGATTAGCATCAAACCCTACTAAAGAATACTCATCTTTAGGACAATGTTCTACTGCTTTAGAAATCATTGACATCAGTTAGGCACAAAGTTTCCCATGCCACAGTGGTGCAAATGCTTTCAATGTACAATGCTTCAACAAACATATTTACACCGCTATATGTAAACAACCGGCCGGTTCTAAGCAGACAGGACTGTTATTCTGTCTTGGGAACCTTTGTGAATCCACATTCCTACACATTCCATTGGATACACAGCGCTGGAGGTGGTAAAGTGAACATAACTGGTCTGAGTATTATATTTCAGCCTAGAAGTATGTGTAAGTTAGTAACTATGCATACATTATACATAACATTACAGCTCAGATGCCAAGATAATAACCCAGGAAAGTGAAAACGTTATGCTCGCAGTGTTCTGCAAACACATCCAAATGCATGTTGTAAATTCTAATCTAAACTAGGGGAATTGCGTGTTATTTTCAGCCTGGTGCTAAGCAGACACTTACAGAGCAATGTATCTATTACTTTCAGGACCGTGGTGGAATATAGGTACTGGAGTCACTCCAAAATTGCTTGGTTGGCACAGAGTTTGAGAAAGCTATTCTGTGTCATTGAACCTCTCAGGACAGCAGGGAGATGCATAGAATGTTACTATAAAACAGAACTGGGCACAACAGGTTATTAAAGGTTATTTTAGTGTAGAGAGTATATGTGCATGTGTTTTCATCTAATGCAAAATTACTCATCCACTCCCTTAAGCGCTCACAAACTGTTAGCGCTATATAAATACTATGTAATAATAATAATGCCTCTGTAAATCAACATGACTTAAAATATCTTTAAACTCTAACAATGGACTATGATGGGGAAAAATGTGCGCTCAATAATTATATCAGGAAAAATCACTGTGTTCCTCTGCTTCCTAAAGGCACAAGCCTACAAGCCTAATGCTAAATCCAGCCCCGATAGAGCCACTTGGCCTAAAGCCCCACTGAACTTTCAGTCTAAATCAGCTAAATGCATTCCAGGTGCATCAAAACAAAACATGTACAAAGTCTTACAGCTCATTTTCTGTAGCCGCATCCTGTGCAGAGATTTTACTGTTCTGGGACAACATTCCCAGCAACAGAAGATTGGGAGTGATCGCCACTGAAGCAGGTTAACCCTTTACACGCATACAGACGGCATAGTAAGGGGGAAATTTATCAAAACTGGATCTGGGGACGCTGTGCATGGCAACCAATCAGCTTCTCTCTTACATTTTCAAATCTTAACTGAACAAACTGAGAATAGAGGCTGATTGGTTGTCATGGGCAACTGTTTCAGATTGTGTCTGCTCCAGTTTTGATAAATTCCTTCCTTGTGTCTTAACAGAAACACATACCCCTTCATATCCACTGTTGTAATTTTGACCTTTAAGAAATGTCTTCAACACTCGCTGCCACACCCAAGCAGGTATGCAACAGAGTTATAAGCTAACTCAGCTTTTAGTTCTTTCATTTCTAGTTAGAAAATTCAGAGATTCTGCTTGCCAAGGTTTAAATACTGTTTTCACAGAAAAGATATTACAAAGCAGACATCAGCAACAGTGAGACAAAAGAGTTTAAAAGTATAAAATACTAGTGAAAATTCCCCTGGTCTTTGGTTTAGTGCAAAGCCCTATTCTCTTGCAGAGAAAGTACAATCTGATGTATTAGAGTCACTTGCCCTCAGAAATGTGTTTCTCTCAACATCCTTAGTAGTTGTTATGTCAAATGAACTGCACCAGCTTTTTCGGTTGACTGTCTAGAGGTAGCCAAACTTTGCCCCCCCAGCTGTGGAGACTCTATAAATCCCATCATGCCTCTGCCTTGGAAAGTCATGCCTGTGGCTGTTAAAGTCCTGCAATGCTTTATGGGACCTGTCCCTGAGTGTATCCCTGAGTTAACTCTACCCAATAAAAGGGTTTACTAGAAAAAATACATAGACCCTAAAAGTGAGTAAAACATAAGCAATGAACATTGCAGCAATGTAATTTTGTTACTGAAAATGTAACAGATTTGTTTATTTCTAAGAAATTCAGTCTCGCTCGTCATTGTAAGGACTAGCCCTGGTGTGTATATCCCTGCACATAGTTGCTGGTTGACCTTCTATGTGTTGTAATAACATTCATAGTAACTGAGTTCATTTTAATTGAACCACACACAGGAGAAAAGGTCCCGGTCCTTTCATAAGAGCAGCGAATTTCCAGCAAATTGCAAAATCACTGCAAACCTCATAGAATGTAAAGAACTAATCTGGCCTCGTGCATTCTCATGACCACAAATTAACCCATATACTACAATACCATATTTATTTCAGAAATGAGTTCCTTTCTTTTTTTTAATCTTATGATAACCACAGACTTGAGAAGACAGTTACCCTATTTGGCCATTTTTGGAATGGATTTGAGTTGGCTTCATGCAACCTACCCACAAACACTGGAGGCCAATGAGTATTGGGGTAATAAGGATTTAACAAGTCAGAAAAACATGTCCAATGACTATTGTTTTACTCAATGAGCTGGCACCAGAGGTGTTGTAGAATGCCTCCCATGCACCTCCCTACACATAGATCCTCACTGTCCCTTTTTGGAACTAAATCTCTCTATCCCTTTTTCTTCCTTAGTTGTCCTTTCTCCTGGTCTTTCACCCAACCTCTAAATGATTGTATTTGTTCTGTTAAAAAGCCTGTATAAAGGAAAATAAGTGGAGAACAAAAGCACTCGTGGGTATAACCATTCATGTTTTGTGTATTCTTTCAGTTCCACGTAGTTGGGCACATGGCAGGAGTGTGTCATTGGCCTACATACATTGTTCTGAAAAGTCTCTCTCTTTCTCATCTCAAAAAGTTGGAAGGTATGCATAGACTAAACATGAACGGTCACTGGCGGCCAGGCCCGGATTTACTCTCTCTGCTGCCCCAAGTCCCCATGGAGAATGGCACACCTGCAGGCTGCATACAAGTGATCTCGGCGACACCGCCGGCATCACTTGTACAAAACAAACGGCGGCTTCCCCGCTGTACATTCAGCTCTGCTTGCCCAAAGCAGGGCTAAATTTAGAAAACAACTACCCGCCCGGAACTTCATGTCCCGGGCATCGTGAGATAGGAATTCCACACCCCTGCTGCCCCTCTACTCCCTGCTACCCCGAGGCTGGGCCTTGTGGGAAATCTGGCCCTGCTGGCGGCAACGGTTTGTGTATAGGAATGCGCTGCTACCACATTCAATCGCCCTCTAGTGTTTAAGGCCAGCTTTAAAGTGTGTGCATGCTTGATATGTTATTCCAGCCCTTTAAACCTGTGTTTGATTTAAGTCTCCACTTTGTTGAGGATAGATTCATTTTACAAGTGTTACGATCAGGCCCTTGATATGAATGCAAGTGTTCTATACACCACACGGAGCTGCATATCTAAGAGCAGGATATACATAAATAAAAAAATCCTAAAAAAAATCCTCAAGGGTGCCCAGATTTTTACAATGCCTAGCCATCACATGCATTATACGGCCTGGTTGGAATAAAATGTATAGCCAGGCACACTCATGTCATAGGTACAAACATGTCTATCCCCCACTTAAAAAAAAAAAAAAGCCACACGATCAGATTGCATACAGACATCCCACCTCCATCTTGCGCCCTTATCCCCTTTCATAAATCACCCTCCAACTGTCATTATTCTTCCCCTAGTCAAACTGTACGCACAGCCCCTCAAAGACCACCTACAAGTTGAAGCAAAACAGAAGATGATGGGTTGAAAAAAAGACCTCTCTGGATTGAATTCCCAAACATTTCCCAGAAAGCTCAGAAAAAAATGTTTTGCATTTGCAACTGCCGCTAGAAAGCGTTCGGCAGGCCAGGGGTTAAACGGCTGCAGGGAATAACCCTTAGACAGATCTGTGCCATGTGTTTAGTGTCTGTGTGGGAAGAGCTCCCTACTAGGAATCTTGAGTCAGCAGTTAGCAGAATCTGCGTGCATGTTTTATCTGTGACACTCACAGTGTAACAAGCATGCTCTGTGCAGACACGTCACAAGAGCTCACAATCCTTATACAAAGCAGCACTTCAAAGGGCAGTGAAAACAAGCGTTTTCCTAGAAATGAATTAGCCAAGAGGCCCTCAATCCACTCTCTCTCACACACACATAGGCTCTCAGATCAGCCACAGTTCAAGTTACACACAGCCTCGGGGAGGCAGACGGAGAGAGCAGCGGTTCATTTACAGGGAAGAGGTGGGATGCCGACCAATTTCCTACCTGCCCCTTGAAAAATACTGCCATGCAATGTGTGCGTGTCACCTATGCACCCTTGGCAAATGAGTTGCATAAAGTAGAAAGGTAGCCAAACCTTTACATTAAAATGTATGTAATGGAGAATCTCTCTGTACTGAATGGTCACCGGGGCAAATAGGGCTGATCTCCCCAGAGGGAACAGAGACAGCAATAAAAACCTAACAGGGAGTATAAAGCCCAATTGAACTTTTAGATTAAATCAGCTAAATACATTCCAGGTGCATCAAAACAAAAAGGTGTTCAAAGCCTTATCGTTTCCTTTCATTAGAAAGCAACAACAGACTGAGCAGAAGAGCCTGTCCCCTACCAGTATGCTGCAGAGTGGCACCCATGGTCTCTGTCTGGAAGCAGTGGTCTCTTAGTAGAGGTCTGACACTCCCCCTGCTGAGCCACACCTATAGCTCTGCAATTAACAAAGCTCATGCCCTCTGCTGATTGGAGAACTTTAGCTCTGACTCAACAAGGGTGTGTCAGAACTCTGCAGAGAGACAACTGCTTCCACAGAAAGAGTAAGGGTCCATCCATACAGCATGCTGGCAGGGGACACACATTTTTCTACTTAGGCTGTGGCTACTTTCTAAAGAAAACAAACTGTAAGACTTTGCATGCCTTTTGTTTTGATGCACAGGGAATGTATTTAGCGGATTTAAACTCAAAGCTCAGTTGGTCTCGTACACTTCCTCAATAAAAAATACGTTTTGGAAGGAGATACACTTTAAATTTTAAATAAAGCTGGGAACCTCTAGCAGGTTTTTATCACTCTTTATGTCTCTGTTAGGGCTTGTGCTGGTCATTTAGCACAATGCATGAGCTCCACTTGCAATGGGCTGCATTAATCGCAGGTAGAGTGCCCCCGACCTGCTGCATCTAGGAATTACTGAACCCTACAGGGGCTGCTCCCACAATGTGCACCTTTACCGGTATGTGAACAGGAACGAGATGCCATCTAGTGAGTTTGGAAAAACAGGCTGACCGAAGCTCGATGCAGGCGAGGCTCGGACATCCACTTAAAAGTTGGTTGCCATCACCAGAACAGGATATTATTATGAGGGATGCGCCGATACCAATACTATTATCAGTGGCGTTGCCGAGTATTTGGGCGAGTACTTGTACTCGCCCAAATGCTCCGATGCCTAGCCCGATACTTTCTGTATCAGGAAGCTGGGCAGCACATCATTACACGCTGCCTGGCTTCCTGATTGGCCAGGACGCTGGCTCCATGCTTCCTCGTCACTTGTGTGTGTCGCTCCCTCCTGTCCCTATTGTACTGAAATCGTATTGTAACTATTCTGTCTCCCCCATTTTGTAAAGCGCTGCGCAAACTGTTGCCGCTATAAAAATCCTGTATAATAATAATAATATACAAAAGGTGTCAAAACAGAAGGTGAACCAAAACCTTCTAATGAGGATTCTGACAGCAGTAAAAACCTAACAAAGACACTGACCCTCCCCAAAATATTTGTCTAGATTTCTACTTAAGTGGCCAGCAGCACATCAACATTTTGCACCAGTTGTATATGATTAAAGCAATTGTGTTTTCATGCAGGTAGTATCCCTTTAAGAAAGTAATGTATTCAAAGCATTTCCCAGTTAAAGGATACTGTTACTACTATTACTAATAATTGCACCTATTTTGCTTTAAAAAAAATGATCTGCAATTTTCACTAGCAGCCAAATGCAATAAACTCTATAGAAGCCTTGATCACAGTTTAATTTTTTTGGAGGCAGAATCTGCTAGACACATTTTAACCTTCGCTACGTTTACATTTTTGATTAAATGCCCGCGGCTCTGCCGCCCCCCAGTGGCCGATGTGTAGAACAATGCTAGCGTCAGCGCTGACTTCCCTGCACAGATGATTGCTGATCTGTCTTCTTTTTCTCCCCACTCCTAATCTATTTCCTCATTCCCAGACTAGATACAGCAAACCATCACTATCCACAGCTTGGTCATATTTAAAGCCACTGCTCATTAACCAGGAGCCACAATCATCATCAACCTGCAATCCTCACCCTAAAACCCCCTAAAGTCATCACTTATCCAAAGTCACCCTCTGTAGATTCAATCTATAGGTTTCAGTATGCTCTTGCCTGTCAGGACATGTCCCAGCACTGCTGAGCTTAATGGAGTCAATGTCAGTCAGTTAAGGGTTAACCCAAGCAAGGAAAACATGAACAGATGACTCTCCTAATTGAGACAAATTACAGCGATTACGTCATTGTGATGCAACATTCATTACCTAGGCATGCATCTGTATATGCGCATTAATACATGCATGCAGCTCTATGTACTTTAAACGTTGCAATTACATGATAAAGTTATCGTGTTGCATTGGATCACTACAACGTTTTTCACTAACCAAAAGGAGGAAATGACACAGATATAGTTCTCCTAACTGGGACAAGTTAAAGCGATGACATCATTGTAACTACTCTGTGATGTCAATTTCATTGTATAGGCATGTATCTGTACATCAATACATGCATACATACATAGATTAATAAACGTGCATACAGATCTGTGAGCGTTTAAACTGAAATAATAGTTAAAATGTTTCAGGATCAGCATTTGCCAAGTCACTACTTCTAGGCTGTCGGTGACCCCCAAAGGAGCATTGCTAACTATCAACTACACAAATAAAAATCGTTGCATTTGCAATCGTTGCAGTTCGCTTTATCAGTATATTTGTTTTGTTTCATCATTTGCAATCACAGGTTCCCTGATCAGTTTATGCAGTCAGATGACATGTCACTCCTGCGAGGCTGTCGGTGACGTCACAGCTCCGATGCTATCGGGTCTATGTACTTTGAAAGTATCAACTGAACTACACATGCCTTACATGTACACTACTCTATATTCAATAAACAGTATTCTTGTTCTTTCATTATTTATGTTCATTTATGATCACGGATCCCCTGATCGATCTGTGCAGCCTATATGCAGGCTATGTGAGGCTGTCGATGACGTCACAGCAGCAATACTAACAGGTCTATCCTTGCTGGACTGCCAGTGACTGGGGGGGGGGGTCTCTCTCCTAGCAGACTGATTGAAGGATTGACACTTCCTGGTACGGAAGGCGGGTGTATCATGCACTGTCCCATCCCCTACTCAATGTTGGGTTACCTGTATCCTCCTGCACTGCCCCATCCCCTACTTAATGTTGGGGTTACCTGTATCCTATTGCACTGCCCCATCCTCTACCCGATGTTGGGGTTATCTGTATCCTCCTGCTTTTCCCCATCCCCTACTCAATGTTGGGGTTACCTATATTCTCCTGCACTGCCCCATTCTCTACACAATGTTGGGGTTACCTGTATCCTCCTGTGCTGCCCCATCCCTTACCCAATGCTGGGACTACCCTTCCTGCGCTGCCCCATTCCCTTCCCAATGTCAAGTTTACCTGAATCCTCCTGCACTGCCCCATCCCCTACTCAATATTGGGGTTACCTGTATCCTCCTGCACTGCCCCATCCTCTACCCAATGTTGGGGTTACCTATATCCTCCGGTGCTGCCCCATCCCCTACTTAATGATGGGGTTACCTGTATCCTCCTGTGCTGCCCCATCCCCTACTCAATGCTGGGGTTACCTGTATCCTCCTGTGCTGCCCCATCCCCTACTCAATGCTGGGGTTACCTGTATCCTCCTGTGCTGCCTCATCCCCTATTCAATGATGGGGTTAGCTGTATCCTCCTGTGCTGCCCCATCCCCTACTCAATGCTGGGGTTACCTATATCCTCCTGTGCTGCCCCATCCCCTACTCAATGATGGGGTTACCTGTATCCTCCTGTGCTGCCTCATCCCCTATTCAATGCTGGGGTTACCTGTATCCTCCTGTGCTGCCCCATCCCCTACTCAATGTTAGTGTTACCTTTCCTCACGCACCTCCCCAAACCCTATCCAATGTTGGGGTTACCTGTATCCTCCTGCATGACTGGGCTGTGCTGCGGCAGCTCCTGTTTTTGCATCTTAGTTGCTCCATTTTGCACTGGTGTGATCAGCTCCGGCAGGACTGGGAATGTCAAAGTTTTCTTGTGGTTCCTCTGTACTGGGTGATGGCAGTGAAAGGATCGCTGTGGTAGTGCTGGATGTTGCAGGATGGCTCAGAATAAGGACGCTGCTGCTGGTGATAAAAAGCTCCGATATTCTTCTTAGCTGCTCCAATCCTAGGGAGACAGGCTGAGAAGGCAGACTGCCCTTTCTTTTTTTTTTGTTTCAAGAGCGAACCTGACACGAAGCCTGACAGCTATTGTTTTCACTTAATTCACAAGTTTGTCCTGACACTGTGCTGGTGGCTGGGAAGGTATGACTTTACTGGACCCCTGCTCTGTCCTGCCGGAGGTGCTACTCGGCCTGACCACAGAGCAAGGGACAGGCTGCTCAGGAAAAAGGAGACTGATCAAGGAATCAATAGTGAGGACTTCAGTGTGCCAGTGTGTCTGATGAGAATCATCCAGGAAGGCACATTCATCATGTGTTCATTGGAGAATACTAAGTCCACCATATCACATGTATTCTTCTAATGCACTGTTGTTTTATAATTAAACTGTGTATGCATAATAACAAATATTATTAATAATAATAATGTGTATATGTAGTTTCTTATTGTAGCACACTTTTTATTTAGAAAGACTCATCATACAATGTAGCATAGCTGTGCTACATTATATGCCGAATCTTTCTAAATAAACATTTTGAGAGAGAGAGAGAGAGATGGGGGGCATAGAGAGAAAAAAATATATAGAGAGAGAGATAATATAAAGAAAGAGATATAGACAGATAGACAGACAGACAAAGATAGAATGATAGATAGCTAGATAGATAGATAGATAGATAGATAGATAGATAGATAGATAGATAGATAGACAGGCAGACAGACAGATAGACAGACAGACAGACAGACTGACAGACTGACAGACAGACAGACAGACAGACAGACAGACAGACAGACAGACAGACAGATAGATAGATAGATAGATAGATAGATAGATAGATAGATAGATAGAAAGATAGAAAGATGGAAAGAAAAATAGACAGAAAGAAATATAGATAGACAGAAATATAGATAGACAGACAAGACAAATACACTTATTGGTATTAAAGATAGATGAAGATGAGAGAGAGAGAGAGAGAGAGAGAGAGAGAGAGAGAGAGAAGCAGGTTAGTGCAGTAACTATATTATCTCGCTCTCTCTCTCTGTCTCTCATCTATCTTTAATACCAATAAGTTTATTTATCTTGTTTGTTTATCTATATTTCTGCCTGGCTGTCTATTTGTCTTTCTTTCTTTCTTTCTTTCTCTCTCTATGTATGTGCAGGTGAAACTCGAATAATTAGAATATCATGCAAAGTTCATTTATTTCACTAATGCAACTTAAAAGGTGAAACTAATATATGAGAGAGACTCATTACATGCAAAGCAAGATAATTCAAGCCGTGATTTGTCATAATTGTGATGATTATGGCTTACAGCTCATGAAAACCCCAAGAACCCCAAATCCACAACCTCAAAAAAGTAGATTATTACATGCAATCAATAAAACAAGGATTGTACATAGAACAATATCGGACCTCTGAAAAGTACAAGCATGCATATGTACTCGGTACTTGGTTTGGGCCCCTTTTGCAGCACTTACTGCAATTACTTTTGCACGATATTCTAATTAATCGAGTTTCACCTATATATCCCTATTCATATCTCTCTCTCTCTCTCTCTCTCTCATCTATCTTTCTTTAATATCTATCTATCTATCTATCTATCTATCTATCTATCTATCTATCTATCTATCTTTCTATCTATCTATCTATCTATCTATCTATCTACGGTATCTATCTACGGTATCTATCTACCTATCTATCTATCTATCTATCTATCTATCTATCTATCTATCTATCTATCTATCTACGGTATCTATCTACCTATCTGTCTATCTATCTATTTATCGAAACACAGGTTGGTGCAGCACCTTTTACTGCCCTATCCAGTACACAAAGTATATAGCTTTCCCTGCATCCATAGATGATGACCGCAGCACACGTAGAGAGGGATGCTGATTGATCATTTATTGCTTATACTTAATCCCACAAGCTTTCACTGGTGATCATTATCACTTGATAAAGGCTGCAGGATGTGGTCAAAGCTTGTGGTATATGAAGTCAGCATGCTCATCTACTTTGGCTGTGGTCACTTTTCCAGATAGACAGACGGACATTTAAAGGAGAACTATGGGGTCAGTGTTTTTCCCTATAGTTCTCCTTAGGGTAACGGGAGGACACAAACTAGCGTCCTCCCGTTACCCTAAGCTCAGTAAACCGCGAGCTATACTGAGACGCCGCAGCCGGAGCGGATCCCGACGTAGATGACGGGATCCGCCCAGCTGCGTGAGTGACAGCTGGCTCTGCCTATCTAGAGGCAGAGCCAGCTGTACCTGCCCCCTCCCCCGTCCGTTCCGCCAGTCAGCGCTGGCAGATCGGAGCGGGGAGAGGGGAATCCAGCCCCTCCCCCTGTCACGGCAGAGAGCCGTGACAGGATCGAGAGGTGAGCGAACCTGGTATGTGTTCGCTCACCTCCCGATCTACTGAGCCAACCTGTGACAGTCTCATTGTCACAGGTCCGCTAGAACTATGAGGTGAGTGGAAATCACTCATGTCATAGTTCTCCTTTAAATACTTTTTATAAGACTTGAATCCACAATATCATCTCACTCTGCCTGGCCAGCAAAATCCAACTGACTTTCCTGTCTCCTGCGCAGACGCCTTTCAGCTCTCATGGACGCACATGGTCACACTCAGTGGTCGATCTCTGGTTTGCGGCTCACTATGGATGATCAGTTAACAAATAACTAGAGTTCTCTCTGAATTATTTTCAACACTTTTAGGATATCAAAAAAATGGTGCTAAATCCAAAAGAAATCAATCCAAAAGAAACCCATCTACTTCCCAAATTTAATGATATCTAGTTTGATGGAGGTACACCCTAAGGTAATAAAATAAATATTTGACATGGTTTTATTAAATTGATTTGAATGTATATTGCCTGCTCCTGCAATGGAAAAGAGCTTTATAAACAGTGCATGTCTATGTATGCTTGCCACCACTTGTGCACCGTAACAGCAACATTTTCCACAGATTCATCAAAAATTTCTAGCGGAAAGTAAGAAGGATGCCTGTGCTTGTATCTGCACAATACAGAGGCTGCACATACATACACATGAAGCAGGCAATTCTGACCAGATGAATGTGTGTTTAACTTTAATATGTATAGTCTGAAAAGCTCATGTATTTCACGAGCATACAATGAATATTGCACCAGTCAGGGTAAGACAGCCCACTGTCCCAAATTAAACCCCAGGGAATCAGATCAGAGAGAGCAATCAATATCCATAGACGTGTGTGTGTGTGTGTGTGTGTGTGTGTGTGTACATATTGAGTGTGTATAGAAAATGTGGATTGATAACCATATAGCTGGTCAAATAAATAGATAGATAATTAGATGGATAGATATATAAATAGAGAGAAAAATAGACAAAAAGAGAAGAATCAATAAATAGATAGATAGATAGATAGATAGATAGATAGATAGATAGACAAAAGATAAAGTGAAAAAGAATAAATGAAAGAAGGAAATATTGACAAATAGAGAGGAATAGATAGATAGATAGATAGATAGATAGATAGATAGATAGATAGATAGATAGATAGATAGATAGATAGATAGAGATAGATATGTATGTATCAATATAGACATACAGGTGAAACTCGAATAATTAGAATATATGCTTCTTGCGTGTATAGAACGAGAGAGAGAGAGAGAGAGAGAGAGAGAGAGAGAGAGAGAGAGAGAGAGAGAGAGAGAGATAACTTATGAGAGATAGATCAATATATAGATAGCTAGATAAAAAGAGAGCGAAGGGTAGATAGATAGATAGATAGATAGATAGATAGATAGATAGATAGATAGATAGATAGATAGATAGATAGATAGATATGAATAGGGATATACATACATAGAGAGAGAAAGAAAGAAAGAAAGAAAGAAAGAAAGAAAGAAAGAAAGAAAGAAAAAAAAAAGAAAGAAAGAAAGAAAGAAAGAAAAAGATTTAGTAAAATGTTTAATTGTAGTATCTAATTCTAGGCATATTTCTCCTGAATCATTTTTATGAGGTTAGTTAATAAGCATAACACACTGGTAAATAATTAAAACCTGCTTTTGCAAATTTACAAACAATTGTCCTGACTCCAATAATAAATTAAAAAAACACATGAATCCCACATTAAATATAGAAGCTTCTGCTTCACATAGTCATTTAGTAAAGCAGTAATATGATTTGAAATGATTTGTGTTTTCTTTAAACATACAATAACATTTCTTTTCACATTTGCCTTATTGTGCACTTTTCCCACTGAAGTCAGATTCAGAAATATGACAGTATCTGATATTTCTTGTAGATAATATGCTATTTTTAATCCATTATCTTCACTTTGAACTCAGTATACATTTTCTTTGTACATTTCTGCAGGTGATGCATTGCAAATAATTTATCCTAAAGTTCATCAATTATGCATTTCTATTTGTTAGTTTACAAGATAAGCCATCATACAGAGGAATGGTATACACATACGAGACAGGAAAACTTTTGGCAAGTATGTGAGGGCTCTTTTTCTCTCTTTTTATGTAGTAAACTGATGATGGAAATAGAAGGAAATGCTGAATATCACAATAGAGAATAATATACTAAACATTGACTTAACTTGTGTCACCAGATATTAGTATATTTACAGCTTATCCCAGCTATTCTTTATAAACATGCCTTCTAGTGTATTTCACTAAAGCTGAATGAATTGCCCAAATCCATTTGACAACTACAAGTAAAGTAAAAATGACCTTGTTGGACAAGCACTCCAAGACCTATAAAGTATATAACCTGTATTACTTTTAGGAAACAGATTTAAAAGCTTAAAGAGTGAGGCACTGGGGCCGATTTACTAAAGGAGTAGCAAATTTTTACTTTTGCAAAGTACATGTTAGCTTAGGGAATATATGTGATAGGGTGGCAATGATAATTTCAGGTTTCTAATGTGGTTGTAGCATTGTCACCCTCCTGTGTGCGCTTTTACATTGGAACTACAGGATGTTGTACCGATGTCCAGCATGCCCGCAAGGTCATTTTGCCAGCCTATTACATCAAAGGCATCCATGCTTGCTGACCTGCCCTCAAGTTGCCAGAGGATGATACAAGCAAACCTGAGACTAGCTTCATAAAATCATAAAACAAAAATGTCATATTTGCTTCAGCATGCTAATTTTACATCTCTCACCCTGTCCCTTTAAAATGTCATGTCTATTAAGTCCTCATAAATATGTTTGAATAGATACTGAAAACCATAGTCATATGCATTTCCTGTACGCATGCCCAAATTTCATGCCGCCTGCTTAATACCTCCCATTGCAGTCACACATGCAGAAACACTGTGCTCAGAAACTAATACAGTTTGTTTCACTGTTCCCCCACAGCTCCACCCCTCCTCCCTAATGCTCTGCCCACAACCCCGCCCACCTTTCTACTTTGCCAGCCCCTCCTACAGCCTGGAGCCCAGCTGCATGTGAATATGGCATAAGGCATTGTGGGAGATAACATGCATTGAGATGGCCCAGAAGCATAGAAAAAGTTAGGGAAATACTTTGCTGGGAGGGGAATATTTGTTTGATCTGGATTCATTATTGAAAAAAAGCTTGAGAATGTTACTCTACTTTATGCCTTAAAGGGCTGATAAGATGATGGGGGATAAGATAAGATGATGTTGTAGAAAAAACATGTCTTTATTTGAATAAAATGCTCCTCTATTTAATTTATGTCATTAGAGTGTGCACATAAATTTCAGAGACTAACCATATTTTTTAGTTTTAGCTAGATTTTAGCTATTATAGTTTCTGGTCAACTTGTAAAATGTTCATAATGAAAAAATTACTACAGAGCAGTTTCAGGACATTATGTTGGTTGAGCATTTTGGGATTTCTAATAAGAGAGCCAAGCAGTAGCTCTTTACCATTGGTCTGGCTTTGGAGACTTTTGGATTTTCCATATTGAGTGATATAGACTAGAGTTAGGGAGGTGGGGGATTATCCCTACTCTGACTCTTTCAGTTCTACATAGTCTGGTTTACTTGTGTGGAAGTCTTCCGCATGTTTCAGTGATTTCAATAGAGCAGGCAGATCTGAACCCATTTACCACCATTCACACCTATTCACACACCAACAATTAAATTGGCAACAGACTGATCAAGGACATTGATCAGCAAGCAAATCTTAGTAGACCATATAGAAATATTACATAGCAAGGATGAGTAGATGCATATAAACGGTAATATGTGTGTATAGCTAGAGTAGTGCATTGACAAAATAAAAGTGGAACTTTTAGTAAGCTTACACAGCTAATAAAAACAATTCTGACTTGTCACAATGTACAGCTGCAGTATGGTTTTTTAAAACTGTGCATCAAAAAGCAGGCCTGAGCTATAGCCCAGTGACTTTGCCTAGAGAGAAGTGATGCAATCAGTCTGCTGCAGGCAGTGGAAAGCATTTCCTCAGTCTCCTCTCTGCCAATGATCAAACTGCAAAGTTGTAGGTGAGGGGGCTGCAGAAGGTGGCTGATCAGCGTCCTTTGTCATAGCTCTCTAGCAATCCATAGCTGCACTGGCGGAACTACCAGGGTCGCATCGGTCGCAATTGCGACCGGGCCCTGGCGTTCGGCCACTTGGGGGGGGGCCCCAGCGAGGTTATTGCTGGAACACCCCAGAACGCAGTGAGCTGGACGGGTTGCAATCCGGTGTGTTCCAGCACTAAATCGGCCGGAACACACTAGAGCTGATGTGAACTAGCCCTGAAAAAAAATAAAAATATTAATGTTTCTAGTTACGCCTCTGCATCTCTGTAAAGCTTTGATAAATCAAATTTACCATCAGAAGTCAGATGTTCACAGCTGGAAAGTGAAGTCTGCCCAGATACAGTGAAATCATCCCTCCTTCCTCAAATCTCTTCTCATAATTCCCTGCTCCTCTTCATAAAAGTGGGATCCCTGTTGGGTCAGCATTTGGATCACTTCTAAAAAGCAATAGATAAGCATGGGTATTCAATGCTGAGAACCGTTCTGATGGCACAGGAGATATTTCCACAAAGGCCCAATGATGTTTGTTTCAGACATCCAAGTTCAAGGAAAATGTCTTTGTGTTGAAATGTACCTTGAATTGATTGGTTGCGGAAGACAAACTTATCTTTGTGATGTTCTTTTAGTATAGCCTTTCTCAACCAGGGTGCTGTGTGCCTTCTGGCTTCCTCAGGTGTGCCTCAAAATTTTGTGGTAGTGGGACTGTGATGTGAAGGGTGGCATGAAGACTGATGTGAAGGGGGCTCCTGATGTAAAAGGGGAACTGTGATGTGAAAGGGGGGCTCTGATATGAAAGAGGGGCTTCTGGTGTTAAAAGGGGGCTACTGATGTGAAGGGGTGCTACTGATGCAAAGGGTGACTCTGATGTGTAAGGGGGGATATTGATTTTGAAGGGGGGAATTTGATGTGAATGGGGTAACCTACTTTTTGTGTGTTTCCTGGGGTCCCCCTTAAAATGTATAACATTTTAGACTGGGACACCTCAAAATTTTGCATACTTTTAAGGGGTGCCGTCACTAAAAAAAAGGTTGAGAAATGCTGTTCTAGTAAATGACTCCAGAATCACTATGCACCTTTTCTTCCCACTGACACCAACCCCCCTTCGCCATTACCACCAGGAGGTAGAGCTTTTTGACAGAAGAGACTTTTCATGTCTCTAATGCCAAAACAAACTCCTTCAGCTTTCTCCTAGCACTTTTTTGTGTGTGTACACACTGCCTGCCAGTATACATCCTGGCACCTGAGAATAGAACCAGGTCCTGGGACAATGCAACTCCAGTGCACATGTGCATCAGTTGATCAATGGCGATCCAATGGCCAAATAGAGAAGATGCCAGGCTGGCAGAAGCAGCCAAGAAGGTGCCAGGGGCTGCAACAGAGTGACAATAGGGATCACAGAGCTGTCAGGTCTGGAGAAAGGAAAACCCAGAGATACGTCAAGCATGTTGTGCATAGTTGTACACAATGGCAAGAGCTGCTGCCACTCAGCCACGCTACACTTCCACTTTAAATTGTATCTGTCTGCATGAATCACCCTAATGTGATCGGTTATTCATGTACAGTGCAGCTTAAAGTAACTTCAAAAGAGGAGCACAGGGAAGTCTGAAAACTGCTATTTTATGTAACCTCTACCCACAGATCACCAGAAGCCGAAAAGCAGATAAGAAAATTGTCAACTCATTACAATAAAAGCAACTGAGAATGTGATTTGTTTCAAAAGCGATGAAACTAATGTTGTGCATTTTGTACATGCAGCACAACTGTCTATATAGCCTTGGACTTCTGCATGTCTAGTTTTTATAATCCATTATATCTGAAAGTGACATGCTATCTAAGTAACCAGTTTCAAGTAGGATTATAAAACCTGAACTGAAAGGTTTATAGTACTTTTTCAACTCTGATCTCCCTTGCTTACCATAGCACAGTTGTTTTCTTCCAGTGTTCATATTCTTTATCATTGGGAAATTCTCTGTCTGCTCTTTCAGTTTTTTTTTTAAAGAATGGAATAACAATTTCAGAAGACACATATCCATTAGAGCAAATTATAAGAAGTATTATCCTTGTTCTAACCACCTGAGCATTATTTTTTCATTGATCTGAATAGCTGGTAAATGTTTGCAGGGAATGGCTAAACTTTGCTGTGCGGATATATAGGGAAAAACCAATCACGCAGTCAGGAAATCAGATTCCTCGGGGTGTTCTATACACAGTGTACACAATTCATCCAGATTTTCATAGCCTGACTATCTCAATCCTTCCTCCTGTGTGGTATAAATAGATATTGTAATTTCCACTTTCACTGCTATTAGAGTCTACCATCAATAGTAAATGTAGCAGGAAAATGCATGTGACACCTATTAAATCCCATCCCTTCTGGAGTTTGGTGCTGTAACCCTGCCAGTCATCCTTCAGACATATTGTTGGTGTCCACATTGCTATGCACTCTGCACACTCTTACATCACAGATCGTTTCCTAAAAATTTTGTATTTTCCCTCACTTTCATTCTAGGTGACAGTGGTCACCAGGATAAAATGGGCAAATCTGGCCAGCAAGGACGCAGATTCCAATACTTCCAAAACTTTTTAAACCCTACCAACTTTATCTAAAGGCTTTGCATATGCTTTAAGGGCCTGCGCCAACAAGCTTTGAAAGGCAAACATCAGCTTGGAATGTTTCTGAGATCATTTAGAATGAATTGAAGGTCCACACGACCTGCATTTGACCTGGTTTATCAGCTTTTATTTTTACATAGACTGGTATGAGGGGCAGTTCTGTGTGGTGCACTCCATTATCCTATAATGATGGCATTTAGCTAGTCCTCTATGGTGCAAAAAAATGACTTTCTTCTGCTGCAGAGGAGGCCCGGCTACAAGTCTTATTGGATTCAATGGACACCACTGATCCATGGACAGATCCTGATACCGTTATAACAAATCCCTATAGTGCAAACAGCAGTATCTTGCAACATCAGTAGATGTTTATTCAGCACGGCATAGATTGGCATCAGACAACTTAGAAAAGTAAACTTGATGTAGAAAAATTGTATATATAT